>NW_022196896.1:117363589-117406833 GCF_008632895.1 Mastomys coucha
GGGGAAGTGGGAGGCAACAGGGATTTGTTTTTGTTTGTTTGTTTGTTTTTTGGAGGGGAAACCGGGAAGTACAGGTTTTAAAAGTATGTCTTATGGTTCTCTGAATTTCTTCAGTGTCTGTTATTATGTCCTTTTATTTCAAATTTTGTTAATTTGAATATTCTCTTAGTTAATTTAGCTCAGGACTTATAATTTTATTGATTTTGAAAACAAACAAACAAAACTGGTCTCAATTGAGACCATTGATTGTTGTTCCTTATTATTTTGTTATTGTTGGTGGTGGTGGTAGTGGTGGTTGTGGTGTGTGTGTGTGTGTGTGTATTTGCACACCCACACATTTCCCCTCTTTTGATTTTGCTGGTCTGAGATTATTTATTCCCTGTGTTTTCCTGACTGTGGTTAACCTCTTTAAGTTGGAGTTTTCCTTCAAGCGCCTTCTCTGGGGCTAGATTTGCCGACAGATATTGCTTACATAGTGTTTCTTTGTTGTTTCAAAGAAACAACTCTGTTTCATTGATTCCTTGTAAGTTTTTTCATTTGATTATTTTCAGGTTCAAGTTTGAGTCTTTGGGGATAGTATCTACTCTTTTGATTTCTTCTTTTTCTAGAGCTTTCAGGTGTGTTGTTAAGTCACTAGTATGAGATCTCTCCAGTCTTGTTTTGTTTATTTGTTATGTAGACACTTAGTGCTATGAACTTGCTTCGTAGCATTGGTTTTACTGAGTTCCAATCAAAATCAAAATCATTTGAGTGTACTCATTTTCATTCAATTCTAGACAGTCTTTGGCTTCCTTCTTAATTTCTGGTTTGACCCATTTTTCATTCAGTAGGAACTGTCCAGTTTCTATGATTTTGTAAGCTTTCTGTTGTTTCTGTTGCTTATGATGCTTTAATCTGTGGTGGGCAGATAGGATGCAGGATATTATTTCAATTTTCTTGTGTCTGTTGAGACTTGCTTTGTGTAGTCAGTTTTGTGAAGGTTACATGATATACTGAGAAGTTATATTCTTTTGTGTTTGGGTGAAATGTTCTATAAATATTTGTTAGGTTCATTTGGTTTATAAATTCAGTTAGCTCCACACTTCTCTAGTTTTTTGTCTGTATGATCTTTCTATTGGAGAGAGTAGGGTTTTTAACTCTTCCACTATCAGTGTGTGAGGGTCAATATGTGATTTAAGCTATAGAAGTGTTTCCTTTATAACTGTGGGTGCCATTGTGTTTGGTACATAGATGTTATGAGTTAACATGTTCTCTTGGTAGATACTTTTTTTTTTTTTGATGAGTGTGTAATCTCCTTCCCTATCTCTACTGATAAGTATTTGTTGAAGTCTATTTTGCCAAATATTAAAATGGCTACATCTACTTGTTCCTTAGGTCCATTTGTTCGGTATATTTTTCCATCCTTTTACTCTGAGGTGATGTCTATCCTCGATGTTAAGGTGTGCTTCTCAGACTCAGCAGAAGCATAGATCCTGTTTTTGCATCCATTCTGTTAGTCTGTGTCTTTTTATTCGGGGGAATTGAGACCAGTGACCAGTGATTGTTGTTTCTTGTTATTTTGTTGTGGGTGTTGGTGGTGATGGTGTTGTTGTTGGTGGTGGTGGTGTGTGTGCATGTATGTGTGTGTGTGCATTTCTCATCTTTTGATTTTGCTGGTTCTGGGTTATTTATTCCCATGTTTTCATGGATGTAGTTAACCCTTTTAGGTTGGAATTTTCCTTCTAGCACCTCCTGTAAGGCTGGATTTGTAGACAGATATTGCTTAAATTTGGTTTAATCACAGAATGTCTTATTTTCTCCATCTATGATGATTGAAAGTTTTGCTGGGTATAATAGTCTGGGCTGACATCTGTGGTTTCTTAGAGTCCATAGCATATCAGTTCATTCCCTTCTTTCTGGCTTTGAATAACCATTGAGAAGTCAGGTATAAGTCTAATAGATCAGCCTTTAAAATTACTTGGTTTTTTCCCCTTGCAGCTTTTACTATTCTTTCTTTATTTTGTACATTTAGCGTTTTGATTACTCTGTGCCAAGGGGACTTTCTTCTCTTGTCTATCCTTGTCTTAATCAGGGTTTCTATTCCTGCACAACATCATGACCAAGAAGCAAGTTGGGGAGGAAAGGGTTTATTCAGTTTACTGTTGATCACCAGAGGAAGTCAGGACTGGAACTCAAGCAGGTCAGGAAGCAGGAGCTGATGCATAGGCCATGGAGGGATATTCTTTACTGGCTGCTTCCCCTGGCTTGTTCAGCCTGCTCTCTTATAGAGCCCAAGACCTCCAGCCCAGGGATGGCACCATCCACAAGGGGCCCTACCCCCTTGATCACTAATTAAGAAAATCCCCCACAGGTGGACCTCATGGAGGGACTTCCCCAACTGAAGCTCCCTTCTGTGATAACTCCAGCCTGTGTCAAGTTGACACACAAAACTAGTCAGTACAATCCTATTTAGTGTTCTGTAGGTATCTTGTAGGCATCCCGTTAGGCATCTCTTTCTTCTAGAGATTTTCTTCTAAGATTTTGTTGAAAATATTTTCTATGTCTTTGACCTGTGTTTCTTCTTCTTCCTATATTCCATGGTTCTTGCATTTTGTCCTTTCACAATATCCTAGGTTTACTGGATGTTTTGTGCTAGGAGCTTTGCAGATTTAAAATTTTTTTTTTGTCTGATATATCCATTTCTTCTCTTATGTCTCCAATGCCTGAGATTCTCTTTTCCATATCTTGTATTCTAATGGTGATGTTTGCTTCTGGGATTTCTATTTAACTTCCTAAATCTTTCATTTCCAGATTCCCCTCAGGTTGAGTTTTCTTTATTGATTCCATCCCTCCTTTCCGGTCTTGAGTGGTTTTATCCATTTCCTTCCATGGCTTGTGTTTTCATAGATTTCTTTAAGGTTTTATTCATTTCCTCTTTAAGAAGCCCTACCATATTCATAAACGCTGTTTTAAGGCCTTTTCTCTTGTGTTTCAGCTATGTTGGAAAACTCAGGGCCTGCTGTGGTATGGTTGCTGGGTTCTAGTGGAGACACATTTTCCTGGCTGTTATTGATTGTGTGTTTTTATGCTGGTGTCTAGGCATCTGGGATTGGGAAGATTATAAATCTGGGTCCTGATTGATATCTGGTCTTTCTTTGTTGGGTGAGTGTTTTGTTTCTTGGTTTCTGGTTCTTGGGGGAGTGTGGTGGCTGTGTGTTGTCTAGTAGGAAATTCTTCTTGGATCCTGATAAGTGTGGGCACTTTGGGATCCAGGTAAAATGTATTTCAGTGTATTAGGAGGTGACACTTAGGAATGGAAATGGGCTAGGAGAGGGGATTGAGGGGAGTCCATAGGGTGGAGGATATCAGGGTGTTACACTAGGATCTGCTTAGTCCCCTGGGAATGGGGTCAGAGGGTGAGGAGGGGCCATGGCAGAAAGTCTGCTTCAGAGCTGGGGATGTTATTTGGGGATTAGACTTGGAGGAATGGAGGGAGAACTGAAGATCTGCACACAACCTGTTTGCTTGGGCCTATAGATTCCCAGGAAATGCTTGCTGGAGTTGAGGGTGCTGGGACAAAGCAATGGATGGGAAGAAGGAAGGTTTTTGTGGGGGATATCTGTGTGATATACTGGAGATGGGAACAGGGGAAGAAGGGAATGAGACTGAGGCACTGATTTGGAGGAGCACAGGAAGAGGTGAAGATCTCTAGTTAGCCTACCTGCTTCCTTGACCAGAGGAACCTCTCAGGCAGGCATTTTGGGCACAGCTAGAAGAAGTAACCAATGCTGTTGTCTTTGTACAATATACGTTCTCTCATCTTGGCCATGACAAACCAGACTAGACAGTCCATGTGGTCAAGCAATTTGGACAAAGGGCAGGAGGGAGCCCTGCCAAGAGGGACAAGCCATACCCGCATCCCATCCACAGCCCGGCTGGTGGCTGTGTGGTATAAAGGGAAGTCCAGCTTAGGGTGAGGAAACCCCTGGGGTCCAAGACTCTTCCCTGCTGCTTGCCCTTTTCAGAACTCATACACTAATCTGAAATGGAATTGTAACTCCTTGGAGATCCCTCTAAATCCATTTGAGTCTATGGACTTAAGGCTCATGCAGACAGTCACACTCTGGACATGTTGCCGGAAGCAGCTTCCAAGCTGCCAGTGTAATGGGGGAATTGAAGGAAGCCCTGGAACCTCCAATAACTCTGTTGCTAAGAGGGATGGGCATGTTGGTTGGCAAAGCTAAGCCAGTGCATCCTAGGTGTGCACACTACCTTAGCTATTCATGAAAGTGGTGCCTTCCATGTCAGCCATGAGAAGGGAGAAGGGTAAGGGGACAAAGGTGGGGGCCCTACACTTCAGGTTAATGTACAAAGCAGGAGCAGGCACAGGGCTGCGGGCTATGAGGCGCTAACAATTTCCTCAAGCGCCGCAGGGGAATGGAGGAGCCTGGAGCCCAGGCCTCGGCAGATAAATGGCTTGGTGTAGTGTTAAGTCCTGTATTTAACAGCTTGATTAATGGGCCGGAGGAGAGCAGCTTGGTTAATGAAGTGTGCAGGTGGCTGCTGGAGGGTCAGGGCTGTTAAGGCAACAATGGCCATCATGGGCTGCCCAGGAGAGCCCCTTCCTCAGTGTGAGTGCAGGGTAGCCGCTCACTGAGAGCTCGCCCAGGAAGACGGAAGACAGAAAGGAGGATATATGGGGTTATAGGTCTCAGACTTCCAAAACTCACAGTCCAGGGAACCTATGACTAGAGGTGCTATAAGCATACCTCCAAGTTCACAAATGCTTATCCAAAGATTTGAGAAAATACCAGGGACCTGGGCCCAGGGCCCAGGGAACAAGAAAAGAAGCTCCTGTCAGACAATGGGCTTGTGGAAGGTTTGCACAGTCGAGCTAAGAACTCCATCAGCCTCGTGCTTCGTTCACTAGCATCACAGTCCACAGGCTCCCCACCTCTCAGGGCTAACTCAGGCATCCTGATCTCACAGCTCATGGGTCTCTGAAACAGCACTGCTGTCGTGTGGTCTTCCTCTCCCCTTCTGCCACCACACTACTTCAGACCACACTCTCCTGTCAACTCAATGAGAAGCTACTTGTCCCTTGGTTTCCCTAACCCTGCAACTCCACACCCCACCCCTGCAGCTCCACACCCCAACCCCAAATCTCCTCACCCCACCCCTGCAGCTCCACACCCCATCCCTGAGTCTCCTCTTCCCATCCCTACAGCTCCTTTCTCCACCCATGCAGCTTCTCTTCCCATCCCTGCAGTTCTTCTCCCCATCTCTGAACCTCCTGACCCACCCCTGCAACTCCTACTCCCATCCCTGAATTTCCTCTCTCTGCCCTTGCAACTCTTCACCCAACCCCCTACAGCTCCTCTCCCCATCCCTGAATCTCCTCTCTCCACTGCTGCAGCTCCTCTCCCCATCTCTGAACCTCCTCACCCCACCCCTGCAACTCCTCTTCCCATCCCTGGATCTCCTCTCTCCACTCCTGTAGCTCCTTACCCCACCCCTGCAGCTCTATACCTCATGGCTTTAGCTCCTTACCCTACCCTTGCAGAGCTCCTCACCTCACCCCTGCAGAGCTCCTCACCTCACCCCTGCAGAGCTCCTCACCTCACCCCTGGAGCTCTTCACTGTCATGCCATTGCTTCAACAGCTCTCCTTGGCCCCTTATGGCTACTTGGCCTCTAAACCCCACTTCCTGCCATCATTGGTCTCCTGGTTTCCCATCCGCTTTCCCGCACAGTGCCCAGCTCTCGACACGTGATTGTTTCGGGGGCTTAGACACAGCCTTGATCCCAGCACCTTCTGTCCTGGCTGCTTCTGATTCTCTTCACACACCACCCCTTCCCTGACTCCATATCAGATCCTAAGGCCTGGGATAAATCTTCATTAGATTTGACCAAGAAAGATTCAGGCTATTAGCAAGTGCTCTTGGGTAGTAGCCTGGAGGCAGAGGATTAGCATGAACATACAGCGGCTTAGCCCTTCATGTCCCAACACAGCCTAGGGATCAGACTGTGGGGTCTAGTTGAAGAGCAGCCTGCTACTGGGCTCTCTAAGGGGCAGGGGAGACTACTTTTCATCCCAATGGTGAGAGCACAGGGTAGTACTCATCGTCACAGCCAGTCTGAGTCTCAGGGATGACAGTAGCCTGTACCAGCTACACAGCTGGAATTCCACAGGGACCCTATGGCCAGAGGCCAGAGCCATGCCTGTGTGGTGGCCGTGTTGAGTGACATAGAGCAGGATGGGTGTGATGAGGGTCAGCCTCAGAGGAACCACAGTGGGTCCCGGTCAGGGTTTGCTTTGCTTTAGATCATTGTCTTGCAAGTCAGCCTGAGAAGTTGCTGCTCTGCTGTGAGCACCTCTGTTGCTGTGGAGACCATCAAAAGGCCGGAAGCCATCTCAGGTCCGCCCATACCTTGCTCCTAATTTCATCTTCCTGTACCTTGGACAATGAATGGTCACTGCAGACTTTGCTTGTGATGGTGGCTTCGGGTCACCTGACTCTGAAGATTCTGGTGGAACGGCATTCCCTGAACCACCCAAGTTGGGAGCAGCCCTCAGATCATGGCCAGAGTGTCTGGCGGTGGGTGGGTGTGATAACCTTGTCCCTGGAAGGTTTGATCCAGGTTCTCGCGTTGAAATCCTGTGTGGATACCCTGCTTGTTTTTGTAGTCTTTCCAAGCAATGGCTTGTCAAGCATTTTAACATCTTAAAATGAAGCATGGCTCAAGGGCAGAGACTTCCTTGCTTGCCTATGGATTAAAGCCAGTGGAAGGATGCTGCAAACAGTGAAGCAATCCGTAGGCGTGCAGAGGCGAGGCATAAGGCATCAGCTAGCAGTCTTCCACGCATGAGGTGTTTTCCCTACGTCTGGCTGCAGCCCCAGGCTTTCTCCAGCTGGATCTCGAGCCATGGTTCTGCTTTTCCCACATGGACATCTGCCGGGAGGTAAAGCAACAGTTACCAGTCACCCACATGTCACACCGTAAATCTACGCGATGACTCTATGAGGCACAAGAGTCCAGCAGCTTTATGAGGTGCCACCTCTGTGATTAATGGAGTCAGAAGGCTCTGCAGCAGGAAGGGGGGGAGACGAGAAACACTGGCATGCGTGTGTAGGTGCGTATGTGTACACATAGCCAGATATACACACACATCAACACATACACAAACACACAAGCATATGCGCTCACATATATGCATATGTGCATGCATATGCACTCAAACTCACACAGCTACACATTTAGACATAAAATATATACACATACATTTGTATACTCAGTGTACATATGTGCATGCACACATTCACATACACATGCACACCCACATAAACATGAAGAATAAAGTCCTTTCTACTTTATCTCAGGAACAGTCACTGTATTTCCATTCAGAATTTGCTCCATGGACTATGGCTATCTAATAACAGAATATACAATTTTGTACTTGAAAGGCGTCAACAAAAATCCAAATGTTTTGCTTGATAGTATACAGTTTCCTGTGTTGGAATCTTGTTTGCAGCTTTGAGACATTGACAAAATACATTCAAAAAGACCTCTCTAGGAACCATGTGATAAGGAGGGCAGGCAGCTGAGTAGCTTACAGAGCAGGAGGGAGCCAGAACCCCACAGCCACTGTTGTTTAATGCCGTTGTCAGGTTTAATAGTCACAGCTACTCTCTGAACGGGGCATTGTTTGCCACGTTTTCCAAGTGAAGAAAATGAGGTTTAAAGCGTGTCTGAATTCACAGAAACCAACAGTGGCAGGGCTGGGAGCCAAACCGAGCCGGCGGGTGCCAGCGCCTGCTTGGTCTAATGTGTCGCACGGTGGGTAACATGCACTGGCTAAACTGACATCAGTCATGGCTCTGTGCCCAACACATCCCTTCAAAATGTAAGCAACACTTACTGGGAGTGTTAGCTACCATGAGCAAGCACAGCTCTGATAGCCTTCACTTGATAACTTTAATTTTGCCTGGCGGTGCAGCCACTGAATCCTGCAATCCGCCACATCGTGCAGCAGCTGGATAAGAGCCTCTAGCTTGGGAACTTCCTCTGAGTGTGAACCATCCGGTGCTTGTAAAAAGAATGGTAAGATGAAGGTCATGATTGAGCAGATGGGTGCACGGTTGCCAAGTTCAAGGTTACGTGCAATGAGCCAGTGTACACCTGAGGCTCTCCTTTTGGCTGGTGCTGAGGGAAATCAAACCCGAAAGTTGAACTGCTCACAGGCCCACAAGCTGGCCAACATCTTTCCCCTGACAGAGCTCAGACCAAGTGCAGGTACAGTGTGGTCCATGAATGGAGGTACATTAGTGTGATGGGGGAGAGAGTCTGAAGGAGAGAGGTGGGACGGGAGTCCCTGTGGCCAATCCTGTGGTCAATGAGGAGGTAATGGTATAGCAAATATGGGGAAAGAGGAGATGGGTGCCTACAGAAGACAGAAAAGCATGAGGGAGGGGGAAAAGCTGAGGCTGGCTTCTGGGCAGCTCACATGAGCAAAGCTTGGAATCACTGTTGAAGAAGGCAAAAAATGAGAGGAAAATACTGTCATAGACAGCAAGGAAGATGACTGGGACTTGAGAAACTAGACTACCCTGTCAAGAGGTAAAATGGAAAGAACCCTGAGCTGCTGAGTGATCCTTCTTCTGCTTTGGCATGTACTCAGAGACATTGCCACCTGGAGAGAGATGATCTTGTGTATTGTATGGATGCATCACTTGTCAATTAAAAAAGCCTATGGCCTATGGCTTAGGCAGGAAATGGAAGGTGGGACATCCAGGGGGCGGGGCAGAATGAATTCTGGGATAGAGCCAAGCATTGGAAAATCCACCTGGGGAAGATGTGATCTGACAGATATGTGGCACCTGCATACAGGTAACCAGCCACGTGGAAGAATGTAGGTTAAAATGAATAGGATATTTTAAGGTAGATCTAGTCACAGAAGAGCCTAACTGTATGGCCAAGGTGCTTGTAAATATATTTTGAGTCTGAGACTTATTTCTGAGAGCATGGGCCCGGGAGGAAGAACCAGGCCCAACTTCTACAGCCGCTCCTGTGCAGTAGAGCAACAGGGACTGTGCCAAATAAGAAAGGACGTGCAGAGAAGGAGCACAAGTCAGGCTAGCCATGCAGGACTGTGTACTGTGTGGGAGGCTGAGGCAGCCTGGGCTACAAAGTAAATTCAAGGCCAGTGTGTTGTGGGAACTTAGTGAGGCCTTATCTCAAAATGAGAAGTGAAAAGAGGCTGAGGACACAGTGTGGTGGCAGAGTGCTTGCTTGGGCTCTTCAGGGTCTTAGGTTTAGTCCCCAGCTATGCAGAATGAGAGCCTCTAGCTTGGGAACTTCCTCTGAGTGTGAACCGTCAGGTGCTTGTAAAAAGAATGGTAAGATGAAGGTCATGATTGAGCAGATGGGTGCACGGTTGTCAAGTTCAAGGTTCCGTGCAACAGTAGCAGGGCTGGGAGCCCAGGGTATGCATGCGTATGTGAATGTGTGCATGCACATATGTACACTGAGTATACAAATGTATGTGTATATATTTTATGTCTAAATGTGTAGTTGTGTGAGTTTGAGTGCATATGCATGCACATGTGCATATATGTGAGCACATATGCTTATGTGTTTGTGTATGTGTTGACGTGTGTGTATATCTGGCTATGTGTACAGAAACCAACAGTGGCAGGGCTGGGAGCCAAACCGAGCCGGCGGGTGCTGGGTACATTGCTGGGGAGCTGGGTGCATAGCTGGGGACTAAACCTAAGACCCTAAGGCCCAGAGTCTCTCGTACTCCCTCCCCCATCACACTAATGCAACCTTCCTCCCTCCCACAGGCACCTCCATTCATGGATCACACTGTACCTGCCCTTGGTCTGAGCTCTGTCAGGGGAAAGATGTTGGCCAGCTTGTGGGCCTGTGAGCAGTTCAACTTTCGGGTTTGATTTCCCTCAGCACCAGCCAAAAGGAGAGCCTCAGGTATACACTGGCTCATTGCACGTAACATTGAACTTGACAACCGTGCACCCATCTGCTCAATCATGACCTTCATCTTACCATTCTTTTTACAAGCACCGGATGGTTCACACTCAGAGGAAGTTCCCAAGCTAGAGGCTCTCATTCTGCATAGCTGGGGACTAAACCTAAGACCCTAAGGCCCAGAGTCTCTCGTTCTCTCTCACAACACACACATTCACGCATGTGTGCACACACACCTACACTCTCTCACTCTCTCACACACTCTAGCATGCACACACACACACACACACACACACACACACACACACACAACCCCAATGCTGTCCATCCTGGAAACTGCCACATCTCACCTTCATGTCAGGTAGAGGCAAGTTGCTTCTCTGGAAGGCATTTTGTTCCCGACTATGCTGGCGAGTTTTATGTCAACTTGACATAAGCTAAAGTCATCCGAAAGGAAGAAAACTTCAATTTTAAAAATGCCTTCATAAAATGGGGCTGTGGGCATCTTATTAATTAATGGGGAGGACCCAGCCCATTGTAGGTGGTGCAGCCCTGGGTTCTAGAAGAAACCAGGCTGAGCAAGCCATGTGAGCAAGCCAGTAAGCAGCACCCCTCCACGGCCTCTGCACCAGCTCCTGCCTCCAGGTTCCTGCCCGGCTTGAGTTCCTGTCTGACTTTCTTCCATGATGAGCAATGTGACCTGGAAATGTAAGCTGAATAAAATTTTTCCTCCCCAAGTTGCTTTGGTCATGGTGTTTCATCACAGCAAGGATAACCCTAACAAGGACACTGACCTATAGCTCATAAAGCAAGTTATACAAAGATGAATAGAGTTAATGCCCTGCACACAGAGAAGCGCACCAGAGTGAAGTTCACCCTGCGATATGAAATGACAGTATTCCCACCGCTCCTGTCTGGTCATTCATGATGCTTCTTTGTGGGTGCAGAAGACGAAACAAGTCCCTAAACACCTATACCACCTTGAGTTCCAATTTATTTGCAGGTTATGATTTACATTTTACTACACTGAACAGTTTATTCCCTTACCACATTGAGGACCCTGTGGAGTTTGGGCTCTAGTGAGATACAGGAGTGAAAACGGAGTCTCTTGTTCCTCAGTTATGAAGAGCTGTGCTCCCAGGCCCAAGGCTGTGATGTGAAGAGTGGGGCTGCTGCATGTACACACACCACGCACACACATACACGTATACATACACACATATACACAATACAACACACATACATACACACATATACACACACATACACACAACACACACACATACACACATACACTCACATGTACATAAACAACACACACACATACACACACATATACACACACAAAACACACACACATACATACACAAACATACACACATCCACACACACATCCACACACACAACACACTCACATATATACACACACAACACACACACACACACACACATACTCCGAGGTCTGGAAGGGAGAGAAGGAAAAAGGAAATGCTAGCGTCACCCCAGGTATGTGTGCATGCATGCTGTTCCACACTTGGCAAAATGAGGAGCCTTCGAGTCGGGGCCTTACGGGCAACCAGCAGCTTTCTGGGCAGCAAATGAGAAGAAATGTCTGTGAGTCATGAGGGGCCGAGGTGGAAGCCAGCAGGCATTTCACCATGGCATATGCTTCTTCCTACAACTGGGGGTGACAAGGACATGCTGGTGTCCTTGAGGCCTTGTCCTTAGGCAGACTTGCGTTTCCTTCCCAGTCTGAAAGAATTCTGCAACTGCCTTGTGGCCATCAGAGTGTGCTCTCAGCGTGGTGTTCCCACGGTTTCTCTGGCGGGGAAGTCCAAGGTTAAAGAGAGAGCAGAGACTACTGGAGAAGGCATGCACCAGAAGCAGGTGACAGCCAGCAGGTTCCAAGTCTCTTTGAGGAGACAGGTTGTGAAGGAGATAGATGCTTTGCATAGAGCTCTGGTGGGGGGTAAGGGGCGGGGGGCGGGGCCGGCTCGTAGAGCAGGAACCCTGTCACTTAGAACCGCAGTCTCCTAGGAAGATCCAAATACTTTGTTGCAAATACTTTGTTAGCTCTTCCGCTGAGTTGAAGTTGTGGACACTGGTCTAAGTGAATTGTTTTTTCTGTTGTTATAAAGGTTTTGTTGTGGGCATAAATAAGGACTATTGACAAGACTCCCACTTTATACAAGTTCAGTTGACTTTGTAACAAAAGGGAGGACACAACTTTGGTGGATAAGGCACATTGTTGCTGGATAGCGACAAAATGTGCCTTTTGCTCAGAGGGATCTATCTAGCTTTCAGAACTGAAAAAGCTCAAACCTTCATTTAAACAAAATGAACTGAGATGGATCAGTGGTTAACAGCACTGGCTACTCTTCCAGAGGACAGGGTTCAATTCCCAGCACCCACACCGTGGCTTACAACAGTCCTTAAGTCCAGTGCCGGGGATCTGTTGCCCTCTTCTGTCATCAAGCAGGTGTGGTTCACAGAAGAGAGATATGCAATACAAACACTCATACACATAAAATAAAAGTAAATACAATCTCAAGAAAATATAACTGCATCTATATATCATAACACTACTGTAAAGTTTTGCCTTTTTCTGATTTTTCTCAATGTTTAAAACTCTGCTTTTCATTATCATAAAGAGCCAGGCTTTTTTTGCCCTAACCTCAAATCCACACTGTAAAATAAATAACACGACATTCCATTAAATTAACCTCCATAAAATGGTGCAGTACAATTTTTTTTTTTTGGTTTTTTTTTTTTTTTTTTTTTTTTAGATGATGAAAAACCTGAAGACATCAATGGGTTTTTATCAGAGAAATTTCCCTCACCTCTAAAGCAGGCTGGAATTAATTTAAATAGCACCAGAAATAGAAAAGGAAGGCGATGCCAGCCAAGTTCTTTTTCAAACAGCAAAACTAAACTTCTCAAAGGTGGATGTTTCTCATAGTTGCCACACTGAAAGAGGTGACCTTGAAGATCCACACGTCTGTCTGCATCTGGCCATGCCTCGTAGCTGTCAGGTGGATAACTCACTGTTGGGTGTGTTTAAAAAGCAGCTTGCCCCGTGTAGGGAGCAGGTCCCCCTTAGAAGTCATTTCAGTTTCAAAGGGAGATTACAGCCCTTTGAAATTCTCTTAAAGGAGAAATTCCACCTCTGCTTTTTATTATCCGATTGCATTAGTTCTTATATTAGGATAAAAAGAAACACATTCTGCTCTTTAAACAATAGGAAAAGGGAAACATCACCCCTAGCAGCCTTTCTTTTGGGGGAATTCTAATCCATTCATATCCTCAAAGGCACTTTCATTCTTCGGGGAAGATTTGAGGCCCAGTTACTAGTAGCCCCTTGGGACCCACCCTTGCCCTTGAAGTTTTATCTGAGTAAAGACACAGATGGTATTTAAGAAGCTTGGGGTCCACATGGAATAAGAACATTGCAGTACTCAGAGGAATCACCTGGGTGGGAAGAGTGGATAGTTGATACCCGGCCTGCTCAACGGTGCGACCATCTAACCTGGGCCCGGGAGGTCTGTGGCCATCACAGCTCCTCTTTCCTGGCCAGCCAGGGTCTGCAGGCCTGGCACATGGTGCACATTTGAAGGAGCATTTTCTAGCCTGGAGCTTTGGAAAAAAAAAAAAAAAAAAGTCTTTCTAAGTCAGTCCTGATGTCTGTGGAACAAAGGTTAAAGCCATCGTCCAGAGGGCTCAGCCTCAATCGTAAGCAAAGCTTTTAGAGCTAAGAAGCTGGTTTTGAGGAGGAAGCCTGTGGAATGGCCACAGGAATGTGGCTGTTTCTCTGTGCTCCTAGCCAGCCTTCCCCTGGCAGGGATGCGCTTTGCCTTTCAGTACACAGCTTTCTAGAGAATTTATATCATCTAACGGTGCTTTACAGTTCCAATGAACTTTCTAAGCATCTTCATGATGAACACCTAGAGCTAAAGCCATGCTGTGACTGGCATGTTCTCTTCCTACCTGCGCTGTTGGTATAAAATACACAAATGTGTCACGTCTGCGTGTTGACCAGTTTCCTCTATCAGCCCAGACATCACCTTTCTCAGGACAGCTTAGTTCCCGGCTCTTGGGACACTTTCTGATGAAAGCCTGCCACACTGATTCAGCTCTGAAGACTCACCAGCCATAGCTTCTAGTTGACCTCTAGATTCTAACCCTGGCTAGCATCATCAGCTAGACTGGCTACTGTACCAGGCAGCACTAGAAGTGATGGGGTGGAGGTGCCAGTGTAATGGTCCCGGTAGCAGCA
The DNA here is from genome assembly GCF_008632895.1 of Mastomys coucha. Lineage (NCBI taxonomy): Eukaryota > Metazoa > Chordata > Mammalia > Rodentia > Muridae > Mastomys > Mastomys coucha. The sequence goes on from NW_022196896.1 coordinate 117,377,828, forward strand.
GCTTGACCCCCTATGTGTTGGCATCTCCTTGCTACCCTCCATTATCAGTAAAGGAAGTGAGCATGCCTGCCTGCCCAACTTCACTCTTCTTTCTCACCTATTGTGTTTGTCACAAGAAAGAAAAGCAAGCATCGACATCCAATCGTCCATTTCAGCATTGATTATAGCATGTCGTACCTAGTTTTGAAACAATTGGCAAGAGAGTATAAAAACAATGCAACTTTAGGAAGAAAAAATACAGTATCAGACGTGAAAATGTTACTGGGCAATATGGAGTGGACCCCCTTTGGGTCAGTGTGTCCACTCTCAGCTGGTGGTGGCAGCCCGTGAATCATTGAGTCCAGTGCATACTAGACTCTGACAGTCATGTCTCCTCTACAGCACACTCCTCCTTTGCCTACCTGTCTATGAGCTGTCTGAAGGATGAGCTGTCTGAAGCTGTCCTGGTTGTTCTTCAAGTCCCAAAGCCAGGAACAGCATGCTTTATATATTAAACACCGGGAGATGCATGGAAGAGCAGTAGGTTCATATCGCTTGCAGTATTGCTTATGCAAAGGGAACCAAATTTCCCCCAACACAGGGAAGTCATTGATAAATTCTGTTCACCCCCATGACAGGGCACATTATATCCATTGGAATGTTTGTTTACTTTTGAAGTCTAAGGACATGAGAACTTTCTTTTTTATATAGTGCTACGTGAAAGTTGGTTAATTGTGTAACCTTACAAATGTATACAGCCTGATCATGCTTTTTAAAACTTTCTTTCATCATTGCCGAGTCGAATTATTTGAGGAAAGAGGAGAGAGATTCTATGTAAAACAAACCACCATCCTCACAGAATTTATTTTATAACCAGTATTGATGGAAAAACAAACTAAATAAGTAATATTTTATTGGATTACAAGCGCTGCACAGCAAACAATCTGTGTCTTAGCTTGTTCAAGAAGCTAGATGCCTTAGCCCGGCTAACTTATAAATCACAGTTCTACAAGCTAGAGAATGCAAAGCGGAGGTGCCGGTGGTTGTCGGCTGGCGAGGGCCTTCTTCATGTGTCCCCACTGGGCAGAAGGACAAAGGACAAAGGACCGAGAGTCCATCTGGTTCCCATGGCCCTTGGTGAGAGTAGAACCCTCTATTCCCACCCAATGCTCTAACGTTTCCACGGCTTTGTTTAGAATCGAGCCTCATCATGAATTGAGGAGAAGGGGGGACAAGGACACACATAGCACAACACACACAGCTTTCAGGGCCCCGGAAGTAAGGGTTTCAGGGGTGTTATAGCTACACTGACTGTGAGAGACTACGCTATGTAGATTCCTAAAAGTAGGTCATTCTAGAAAGAATAAGAAGCCAACGGGTGGGGAGCTCAGAGTAAGAACAGTAAGCCGGAGATAGAAGGCCAGTATGACTGCAGCCGAGAGATAAGAGGTGAGAGAGGCAGGGATGCTACCAGGCCTTTGCTGCCCATGTACTTATTCATGGATGCTTGGCCTTCCACTGGGGCCTGGTTGACCCACCAGTGGAAAACCCACTCCCCTGCCTCCAGGCTCTTGGCTGCCAACAGCTTCTCTGCTGGAGGTTGGACTTCATGTCTGTCTCTCCTCTCCATGCTGAGATTTTGTCCGGCTTGAGCTGGCGCAGGTCTAGTGCTTGCTGTCATAACTGCTGCGAGTTTCTATGAGCAGCTGCCCTACTGTGTGTCTGGAAGATACCTTTTCTGTGTGTGCAGTCATTACCTCTGTCTTACAGTCTTAAGTCTTACAGTCTTCCTCCCACCTCTTCCACAATGATCCCTGTGCCTTGGGAAATGAAGGCGCAGGGTAATGTTTTATTTGGGACCTGAGCATTCAGCAGTCCCTTATTCTCTGCATTGGCCCTGGGTTAACAATCACTATCTAACCGCAAAATAGAAGCTTCTCTGATGAGCATTGAGAGATGCACTAACCCATGGGCACAAGGATTCTTTGAAATTTTCATACAGTGTATTTTGATTATATTCATCTCTCTACCCCTTACTCTGTCCCCTAACTCCCTGTAGATCAACCCCACTTCCCCAGCCTCTCCCGACTTTGTGTCCTCTTTTTTTTTTGCTCTTAATAACCACAGAGTCCAGTTTGTGTTGCGCAGATACTCCCAGGTGTGGGGCCACCCACTGTAGTGTGACGACCTTGGCTTTTATTCTCAAGCAGGCAGGATGGACCAGAGAAGCAACATGAACGGGGCTCAAGTATGGAAGGGCTCACCCTAGTGCTGTATTAAGGCTCATTGGGGCCAAGACTGTGGCGTGTGGGTACCTGTGTGTAGACATGTGGTGACGGACAGCACAGGAGGTCCTCAACTTCGGCATGAGGCCTTGGTCTTCTAACCCATGACATGAGAGTTAGAGTATATAGAGCTATTATGAAGGCAGTTTGGATAATATGAGAGTCACAGCCCACTGTCAACAGGAAAACAGCAGAGCTGAGAGTCTAGGACAATGGCTCTCAACCTTCCTAATGCTTCAACCCTTTAATACCGTTCTTCATATTGTCTGGACAGACCCCAACCACAAAAAAATATTTTTGCTACTTCCTAATTGTAACTTTGCTCCTGTTATGAATCATAATATAAATTTCTGATGCTCTTAGGTGACCCCTGTGAAAATAGTAGTTTGACTCGCAAGGGGGTCGTGACCCACAGGTTGAAAACCACTGGTCTAGGGTCTCTGTGGCTTAGGCAGCTAGAGGGGAGATAGGGTGATAATTCTTCAAAGTCCTGAAGCATCTCTAGCTCAGGATTAAAGTCACAGTTACATAGAGGTGGCAATTAGAGAACTCCCCAGAATCTGCTTTAGCGGCTCACTCTATGCTGTAAGCTCCCATTGTGCTTCTGCCATTGGCTACAGGTTTAGTGACAGAAGCAGAGGGTGCTCAGCAGGCTTGTGTGCAGTGGGCACTTGGAACACTGTTTTTCAAAGCTTTAATCCATCGCCAAGGGGTACAGAATAAGAAACAGAAACTCGGGCTGGAGAGATGGCTCAGAGGTTAAGAGCACTGACTGCTCTTCTGAAGGTCCTGAGCTCAAATCCCACATGGTGGCTCACAACCATCTGTAATGAGATTTGATGCCCTCTTCTGGGTGGGGGGGGGTCTGAAGACAGCTACAGCATACTTACATATAATAAATAAAATCTTTATTAAAAAAAAAAAAGAAAAGAAACGAAACAGAAACTCTTCTGCTTCTCATGGCTCACACACCATGTTGGTTGCATTTTTTTTCTTCTGACTCTACAGGAAGGTATTAGATAGGCTAATTCCATCCTTCCACTCCCCCTATTCCCAAATAATCACAGAGGTTCTTGAACATCTTTGTTCTCTCTGGAACAGCCTGAAGAGGAAGCTTAAAAGATCTTCCTGGGAAGCTTCATCAGAACCCCTCAGTCTATTCACTGTGTGTCTTGACCCCTGATGCCGTCACATAGATGGAAGGAGGGGCAGGTGTTCAGGTTCTCTAGCTAGCATGGCACACTGATCTCCTGCTGCTGAGCAAACCGTGGTCATGTCTGCCTTGTACAGAATGTCAGCCCCACCTCCGTGGATGGTCCAGATGTGATATTTCTTAGAACAAATTGCTATGGCAGGGTCTCTCCACCAAGCCAAGTGTGGATGCTCACAGAGCTGACACATTTTGAGTTTTCATAGATAAATCTTTACAAAGGGTAGCTGATCTCACCTACGAATTTTGCAGGCTTCCTTATTTGACTTTGATTTGTGGACCATATGGGCTCAAATGCTAGAGTGGCCTTATGAGGGGACAGCTTGGCCTTTGACCGATCACCCTTGGTAGACAGCTGGCCCTTGGCCTGCACACTCCTAAGAGCCCATGTGTTCAGAACATCCAATCATTCAGGTTTGAGTGCCCAGCTCTAGCTTCCAGAGAGCAGTGCTGAAGGGGACAGCTCCCTGCTGGGCCTCTACACATGGCAGTCATAGTCCTCAGAAGTCAGGGGCAGATGCAGTCAGATGCTGGAGTTGGGGCCTGAAAGATGCTCACTACATTAGCTCTGCCTTTGATAATCTGGGAGGTCCCACCTGACCCCCCTATATGAGAATGCTCCCTAGCCTTCACCTGAATACTGATTTTACATGACCTTGCTTGGTAACATGCCTGTCTATGTTGAACAATACCAGGACCTGGAAATCCCAATAGATCATGATGCCTATCTATAATACCAGTGCGTGTGAAGTATCCAACTGCCGAGGGTAAGACAAGCGTGGGAGTCAGAGGGATGTTTGAACACTTGGAACTGGTTAGCTACAGAAAGCTTAGGCACCAGCCATTAGTCACTATGGTCTGGGGAAAGTGTGTTTAGAACAACATGAGACAGAGCTAGATATTGCTTAGTAACTGTGGTCAACTTCTTGGCCATAAAGGACTACACTAAATTCCTCACATGCCTGTCTCTAGGGATACTCATCAGATTCTTCATGGAGCTGTGTGATGGAGCCCACAGTCTTTGTCCCACTAAGTTAGGCCTAATTACACTTCTTCTTGTGTCCCTTTGTCACCCATATCCTTCACAAAATGGAACTCAAGGCACACGGAAAAACCAATGAGCTTGGAGGAGCAAGTGGGGCCAGTTTCCTCAGGGTGTGAAGGTGACCCCTGACCTGTGTGATCTGACCCCTGACCTGTGAGGAGGGTGCCTTTACTGGGGCCTTTTTGAAACATCTTTTCCTACCTTTACATCCGTAGACTCACAATGAAAAGTTCTCCCTTATATTCATATCTCTGTACTATTTAAAGGTACCTTCTCTTTCTCGCAACCATCCCAAGAGTAGATGGCTGAAGCTTCATTTTACCTAAGTTGTGGATCCGTGTAGTTCAAGATCCCATAATCCCCCTAAGTCAAGACAGCTTTGGAAGAAGCTCTATGTGAGTAGAAACTGGTTTTACCATCATAGGAAGATGCCCATGCAGAAGGGCTCAGTTTACTAACAAAAGGCTACCCCACACTGCTGTCCATTCTGCACCACTCTTCCATGGGAGTGCTCACCCTCCTCCCCCATGGTGGGTGACCATCCATGCTTCCTATGGCCATGTCCCTGGGTCTGCAGATGTTATGTTGTCACTTCTAGGTCTTCTCTCCTCCATCTCTGCTCGGGGACTTTCCTCCCATCCCTTAGCTCTCTTAACTCCCTTTCCCTCCCCATCCCCATCCCCCTCTCTCTCCCACTCCTTCCTCTCCCTCTCTCTCTCTCCTGTTATCTCTCCTCCTACTCCCTGTCCTGATCCCTCTCCCTCTCCTACTTCCTCTCCCTCTCCCTCTTCCTCTCCTGTTATCTCTCCTCCCTCTCCCTGTCCTCGTCCCTCTCTTGCTTCCTCTCCCTTTCTCCCTCTGCAAGCTTCCTCTCATGGCTCTCAAATCCCTAATATCTTTGTAGAAGTCCTGCCCACTGCCTGGGCTTCCCTTCCCTCTAGTTCTCTCCATGATTCCCAGCTCTTGTCGTCATTCCTGATAGCAGTAGCCCTTTCTAGGCATCAGGCCTTGTTTGATTCTACCTTGTTCCTCTGTTTCTGGCTCACATCTCTTCCTGGCAGGGAGCTACGAGACATCCTCTCCATGCATCTTCCCCACTGACAACGTTTGTGATTTTCTTCTTTCCATGATGTGAAGAAAACTTGTCATTTTTCTCTCTCTAATTGCAGCTTCCTGCACTCCTTGCCTCTGTGAGTTTCTCATTTCTTACAGAAAATGTCAGACACTATTTCCGTATCACACGCATCCACTCTTCTTTTCTTGGGCTCTCCTTGGAGCTTCAACCTGAAGGTCCTTGTGGGTATTTGACTCCATGGGAACTCAGAACGGTGAACTGGATGCTCAGCACAGAGGGAGGTGAGAGATGGACACTCCTCCTCTGTCTTGATCACAGAGACACCCCCCCCCCATAAGTCTCTGTGAATGCCCTGTGATTGAGGAAGGGATGCTGTGATGGTGGACACGTGGCTTTGATCTAGGCAGTTTCTGTGTGATAGGGATACTGAGTCCTTTGCTTTTGCCCTGTGAAGAGGTAAAAGAGGAAGAGGAGCCATTACTCCCGAGCTGGGAGACACAGACCATTAGCAAGAGCAGGACAAAGCTGATCCCGGGCGCCAGGCTCTCGGAAGTCTACATGGACTCACACTTCCTCTGAATCCATAATGGGAAGATGTTGCGGAGACAAAGCCTTGCAACAGTGTGAGGACCCAAAGGAAGGATGGCAACAGTCACCCTGTGTAGTGACCTCACACCCCTTCTGTGACAAGGACCAGAGATCTGATCTCTTCCCAGCACTTAGTCCTTTACAGAAAGGAGGGGCACGGAGATGTAGCTCAGTTGGTAGAGTGCTTCCCTAGCAGACACAAAGCCCCGGTGAGACACTCCCCCACACTCTGCATAAAACCAGGAGTGGTGGCCCTGCCTGTAATGGAGGCACTTGGGAAATGGAGACAAGGGGAAGAAGAAGTTCAAGGTCATCCTTTGTGTTTAAGACCAGTCTCAAAGAGGAAAAAAATAAAAACAAGGAGGAAGGAATCAAAGAAGAGGAGCAGGAGGGAAAGAAAGAAGGAAAGAAGAAAGGAAAGAAGGAAGGAAGGAAGGAAGGAAGAAAGGAAAGAAGGAAGAAAGAAAGGAAGAAGGGTGGGGAGGGATGGGAAAGGTATCAAAGAAGAGGAGGAGGGAAAGAAAGAAGGAAGGAAGAGAGAGAAAGAGGGAGAGTGGGAGGGAGGAAGAGGAAGGAAGATGAGAGAGGGAGGGGAAAAAGAAGTTCTAAAGGTCCAGGACAGAGGCTGTGATTTACAAATAGAACCTTAGGCTCAGTAGCCCCAGTGACTCCCGGGCTTCCTCCAGTATTTTCTTCTCCCAAACAAAAGAAGACAGCACAGAGACTTGGCCTGGTGCATGCACTGCTGCAGAGGAAGAACAAGGCTGTGGCCTGATGCACACAGAACTCTGTCCATCACAGAGACTCGGCCTGGTGCATGCACTGCTGCAGAGGAAGAACAAGGCTGTGGCCTGATGCACACAGAACTTTGTCCATTCATCACTGCCCCAGCCAAGTGCTCCCCGCCAAGCCTGCCACCTTCTTCTGTGTCACAGCCCCCAATCACTTCATTAACATTCATTACCAGCAAGAAGAATGGCATCTCTGACCTCCACCTCCACCCACAGCAGCCACGTGGCCAAGTTTTAATTCCAGCCTTGGAAACATGAGCATTTCAAAGGCCCTACGTGTCTTCAGAAGGGATCACAGTGCATCAAGAAACCGTGTGCAGAGCCACTGAGGAGAGTCTCCTGCGAATGTCCGTAGGGCTGTTAACTCTCCATAGGCTGGTGTGGCCAATGCTGGCAGTTCCCACCCACTTGACACATCTTGTCTATGCCTTAAGGGTTTCACAGGTGGACTGTGCTCCCTGGACACACATCTGCAAGCAAGATGGACTGTGTTGAACATCCCCTCCGGGATCAACTGTACGTAAGTGTCCCTTGTATCCTTGGGACCTTTGAAAGCCCAATGACTAAATCAACCATGGCTCTGATAGGTCCTCACCAATCCACCTCATCCTCAAGGCTTTTGGAAGTTCTGGGGAGCTGGAGTTACTGTTTCAAGGTGCTGTGTGTTCAGATAAATCTGGGAATGGCAAGTCCCTGTGTCCAGTGACCAGCAGAGGAGTAGGGCAAGTGAGCCAGAAGGCAAAAGAGGGCCAAGGGACATCTTGGAAGATGTTTAAGGGGAGGCAATCTTTGCGAATTTTAGTGGGCAGAGCATGATGGGAAGGAATCTGAGTAACCAGGTACCACGTCACAGTGTTGGGTGTACCGTGCTGGCTTCAGTTGGCTCATTCTCTGCATCTGTGAGTGTTCAGTCCCTCCCAGGGGCCTCAGGACAGAGCACAGGGCTGGAAATGCAGGTGTAAACTAGCCCTGGCCTCATGGGATCAGAGGCAGGAGGGTGTTTTTCAGTTACTAGGAAGGTTACATTTGCAGGGCATTGAGAATCGTGGAGGTGAGAGCTGCTCCCAGAATGGGAGGCAGGAAGGTATCTTCAAGGAGAAGCAGAATAAAGTCCCCAAGACTGGAAATGGAAAGCTGTCTAGGGAGACCCAGGCACTCTGAGCCCAGAGGAAACAACAGGAATGAATGGCCAGATCTTGGGCACTCCTATCGAGGGGGAGCATACAGGTGCTTTCTAGGCATGATGGGACATTTCAGAGAGTACTGAACAAGATGGAGGTGCCTTCTCCCTTGTGCTAAGAGATTACCTTGGCCACGCTGGATGAAGACATAGACCCCAGCGGATGAGCAGATGAGGGAGATCTCTCTTCTGGAGATGTCATGTGGCTATAGCAGTGCTTCCTGGTGGACCTTGTCTGTAGACCTGACAGACTGGACACTTGGGTGGGAGGAAAACACTGAGCATGAAGAACGGTCAGGGGACTTGGGACACGGCTTGGGTGAAAAGGTAACAGGATCTGGGAGTAATTGGGTGTCTAGTGAAGCAAAGTTGAGTTGTCTCCCCACTTCCAATCCCAAGCAGCTAGTGTATAATGAACTATTTAAGCTGACAGTGATGGGCATGGAGTCTAAGATGCCTCTGGACCCTCCAGGTGAAGACCAATTGCTGAGGGTCAAAGGTCACCAGCTCCTAGAGCTGGGATTCCCACTCAGAGTTAGGAGAAGAAATGACTTCAGGCTGCTGTGAAGAGATCGGACAAGGTGTAACGGAGGGTCCATTCCCCAGGGGTGTCAGCGATGTCAAAGTCCATGGAAGTCCTGATCCGAACAGTGCCTGCCTCTAGTGGACACCATGGCTATCCAGACAGTCATCCTGAGCCTTGCGTGTCACCCTGGAGCCAGACCTTCTCTATTTGGAATTGCAGCCACTGCTGTGCATGCAGGTGTGTTTCTAGGTACCCTGAAAAGCCTTTCTGGTCCTAGTCTGGTATAGTACCTCAAAAAGAACTGAGTTCTAATTTTACAAGGATCCAAAGACCAGCTTAAAGCCTTGTCTTGCTCTGTAAGATTGCAGATTGGACCCCTGTAACATCATCCGACCCTGGGCAACAGACCTACCTGCTGCCCCCAGCTGCCCCCTGCCATTACTCTGTGCTCATCTCTTTTACAGATTCTAAATGGCAGTCTCCAGGCCTGGGAGCTGGTGTTGAATGTCCCCCAAGATTAGGAGTCAAGCAGGCCAGGGAGGAGACCTGGTAAGGCTTTGCCCTGAAGGAGCTCGATAGGTCTCACAGTTGTGGGCAGGAAGGGCTACTGTCCATACTGCCACCACCACGGCCAACAGAGACCTTAAAGAGTGAGGGCTCAGACTTCATACCCAAGCAGGTCCCAAACATGGATACCAGCCCAGCTGTGTAGCGTGAGTCAGGTTCCCAGCATGGATGCCCTGGATTCTGACTAAGGAAGATGTGGTTTCTGGCTAAGAGTTTAGTGTAGACCAGTGTGATTTGATTGTGGTAGCCTGGGCTTTTAATTCCTAGGGACCAAAAGGAGGTTGAGCCACGCCAGGACAGTAGACACTGAGCCTGCTGACCCAGTGACAGTCTATGGGCTGGACAAGAAGAGCTGACACCAGGGCCTGGAAAGCCCTCTGGGAACACTACTGTAATGCAAGGGTCAAGAGTTCAAGTCTGAAGCAGAGCAAGACCAGAAGAGCTCATCTGGGGCTGGGAATGGTCCCTGGCCAAGGGGTGGCAGAAAGGAGGGGGGGTGCTTATTATCTACCTATTCACTGTGATTTTACAGTTCCTGAGTTATAGAGAGACTCAGAAAGCACACCCTAAAAATAATTTCCAAGTCCTGTGGTAAATAGTTTTCCAAACCATGATCTTCCTTTGTGTACTAAGCAGTCCTTCAGCCTTCTGTTCTTTGGGTGAATCTTTCCTGAATCCCCTAAACTATGAATCCCCACAGGTTTGTTTCCCTTCAACGGGTCACCTTGGATCTCAGATGGGAAGGTTGGCAGGATGGGCTGAGCTCAACTTGAACTTGTGTTATCCGCGGCCCCTCCCTCCACCAATAGTGATCAGAGCGCTTCAGACTGAAGGTCACGGGTGTACGCAGGGCTCCACTCACTCTGGCCTCTGCAGGCAGCTGTGGAGAAACCTTCTCAGTCAACACCAGCTGCCACCGTCACCGGACTTCTTCAGTGAATTTTAAAATCGTTTTCATCTTTAAAGAGGCGGTCCATGTCATCTGAGATGGCTGAATTCGTTGCTATTCGTGTATGTATGTGTGCATGTGTGTGCTTGTGCGTGTGTGTTTGCAGGCTCACCTGTGGGCGTGCACATGTGTATATGGGAACAGATGCATGTAGAAGCCAGGCGTTGATATCAGGTGTCTTCTTTGATCATATTACATTATAATAGTTATATTTATTATATATTGAGGTAGGGTCTCTCACTGAACCCAGACCTCACTGCCTCAGCTAGCTCAGCTCTTCAGCTTGCCCCAAGGACCCCCTACCTCTGCATCCCTAATGCTGAGACTACAGTTAGGTCCCTCGCCCATCTGACATTTACATGGATGATGGTGATCTGAACTCTGGTCTCATGCTTGCATGGCAACCTCCGAGACAGCTCTCCAGTCCTGTTGCCATGGGTCATACACTACTCCGGAGTTGTTCTTAACATCCTCTCTTTCTGTTGCTTTAAAACCCAGTGGTAATGTTCTGTGTGCTTCAAAATCCGTATGCTGTCATTGCACAGGAAGTTTCTCATCAGCAAGTCAAGCTTGTTGATGCTGTACTTGTTTTAGCCATCACCGTGGATTCTTGTTCCCTATGTTTTATCTCTTACTGATGGATGTGTACTGAGATCTCTTCGATCATTGCGACTTGCCTGTTTCCCTTTCCAGGTCTGCATGCTATCGCTTCATGTCCTACAAGGCTAAAGGACCCACCGCACAGTTTTATAATCCCACTGTATTCCCTTATATGGCTTTGTAGCTTTCTGCTGCTTCAGTGGCCCTACAGTGCTACTGTAGCCTTTATTGAAGTTGCTGCCCTGTGTCTTCAGGTAATGATGCCTGCATTTCGTTGCTCCAGGGCTTTATGCTAACGTGGTCGCTCATTGCATTTATGCAAATGTTATAAATCCTGTACCATGGTAACTTTTCAGTCAATTTTTAAAGGAGGTTTGTATAAAATAAGAGAAGCGTGACTATGCTCCTACCGTGGCCGCTGGTCCCAGCACCCCGTTGCTCTCTGAAGGGTCACATTTGATTTGGTGTCATTTTTCTTCTGACACGATTTCTTGAACATTTCCTGTAGAGGAATCTGCTGATGATAAATTCTTTCGCCTTTTTCATTTTGTTGTTTTGTTTTCTGAAAGATGCCGGGTTTGATTTACTTTCTTTAGTAGATCTTGACATTCAAATCGGCACTAAAATCCTAGGCTGACAGCCACTTCGTTTGTGTTTGAATGCTGGTCCCCCATCTCCTTCATGTTTCTGAGGAACATAACTCTCATCTCCCATGGAATGTATGTGAAATATCATTTTCTACTTGGAAGCTTTTCCAGACACCATAGGTTCTGAAGCTCTGTGCTCCAGCTTTCTTCAAGTGGGGTGTGATTTCCTACGGTCGAGCTCACTCATTGGGTCTTTGAGTATAGAGTTTTCCTCAGATCTGGAGCAAAGCGTATCTCCACCTGTGCACACGCCCCCTCTCCAGCCTTTCCAGGGCTCCCACTTCACAGTGCTCAGGCGCCTTGTGGTGCTCTAGCATCTATGCTGGCTTGCTCTCCCTAACTTTCTAACTTCTTTTCTTTGCACTTTCTTTCGGGAAGTTTCCAGTACTGTATGATTCAAATCCACCAATAGTCTTTCGTGCACTGCACAATCACTCCGTCGTCAATCCATCCCTGCTGTGTCTGATTTCCGACACCACAGTTCTCAGATCTAACGCTCTCTTTGTCTCTCGTGTATTTTCTGAGGCTTCGCTTCAAATTTTTGAACATATGGGACACAGTTATGGTAACTTAATTTCTCCATCTGTCAATCCTAACGTCTGTGCCAGTTCTGGTTTTGTTTTGGCTGATTGGTTTTCTCCTCGTTACAGGTCATATATATATTTTTCTCTTTCTGTTTCTTTGCCTGCCTGGTGACTTTTGATTGGATGGCGAATACTGTGAATTTCATCTCGTTGGGTGCTGTGGGTGACTTTGAACTTCCCTCAAGATGCAATTGAGCTTCTTTCCATCCTGGGGTCCTCCTTTTGATTTGTTAGGTGGGATCAGCACCACTTTAATCGAGGGCTCTTATTCTCCTCCGTGGGGGCTGATGCTGAGCGCTCTGCCTGCTGGTGTTAAGGCTTGTAGGTTTGCGAGTGGGAACAGACACTAGAGAAAGGTCTGTGTGGAAGCCAGACATGCTTCCCTCACTCCCTCAAGGTGGCGCTTGGGTAGCTTCTACACCTGCATCCTCTGCTCAGATCATGGAGAACGTCTGCCCGCCTTGTCACTGGAGTTCTCTCGACTCTGGGACTCCACCTGATCACTCCACACTCTCAACTCTACTTTCTCAGTGGTTAGGGGTCTGGTGGGCTCAGCCTGACGTGGTGTTCTGAAGGCAATGCATTCTGAGACTCACCTTACACCATCCCACAGCGACTGTTGGCCTTCAGTGTGTGCTCTGGGGTTTGGAAAACTGTTGTTCCATACGTTTAGTCTCTTGTTGTTGTTTGTTTCTGTGTAGGAAAAGTGTAGACTCCACTATTACTCCATATAGGGACAGAGGGAATTGTCAGGGTCTACAGCTGTTTTGGAGACACTCTCCTTGTCTATATTGGGTCTATCTTGGCCTAATGCCTCAGTGCCTGAAATGGCCCAGGCACTTGGTAATAAATGTCAAGTGCTACATGAATGAATGAGTAGATTAATTTATCCTGGAAATCCCAACGCAAGTGCAAGATAGCTTCCCAAGCTTCAAGCTGTACCTGGTATCTTCCACACTGATTTGTGCATGGGTCTGTTTCCCATAGACTACTTACCAAGGTCAGGCTAGTTTTTGGAGTCTCTTTTTGTAACAACCTGAGGCTTAGTAACTGTCTCACCTACATGAGGCTTTCAGTGAGTGTCTGCTTACTGAGGAATTCACATTCGGACATTTATAAATGTGTATCCTAAGTTGGGGCTGAAACGTGAACACAACAAATGTGTCTTTGAGCCCAGTGGTGTCAGGTCTTTATTCTCCGCCCTGTTTGATGATTGCCAGCACTGGGCACAGCTGATCCCAGGCAAAGGGATCATGTACCTTTGGGAAAATGGACTGTCACTAGAGTGTGGGACACCTACAGGAAAAAGGAAGGAGAGAGATTGTTAAAAACAAGCATGTAAAAAGCTCTTGGAAATCAATTAGATAGAATTCCAGCACAAGCTGGGGGGAAGGACACCAGAGCTATCAGAAAACCTGCTCCCCATTGTCACCCAGGGCCATGGATGGCATTTTTAGGGGTGTCAGTCACCTGACGGGCAGTCCAGAGTCAGGCTGATGGGGGTCTGGCAAGCAGCAGACACCAGAATGCCAGCAGGTGTCAGCCCTGAAGGAAGAAATAACATCTTCTGCAGGGTATTCCCAACCACAAGAGTGGCTGCGTCATCAAATGAAGACACTATGTCAGGACACAGGGCATAACCCCCCAGTGTCCACCAAGGTAGAGGAATAGCTTGTTTGAGCAAGAAGCAACTATATTTCTTCCTTTCCTTGGTAATGTTTCAGTTTTCAAGTTACCCAGACTTTCAGAAGACCCAAAGTTCACACTGAGGTGAGTAGTAACATCAAGCCCCAGTAGTGAGTGAGCCATCCCTGCTTCTAGGTCTAAAAATGCTGCAGCTCTGAGGCCTTTGAGAGGGAGGGCTATACGCCTGGTGGGCAGCCCTACTTGATTCTTCCTTCCAGCATAGTCAAGTACCTTTACTTGAAAACATTGTTTCATTGTTCAGTGAAGTCTGTTGCACAATCGCAAATATTCTGGTTTTGAATTCTCCAGCCGCCCCCCAACATGAGTGCTGAAACCTTAAAGAAAACGAGGCAGCTCCCCCACCCCCTGGAGCCTCCAGGGACAGACCCTGCCAAACTCGGGAAAGAACAAAGACCCCTCCTTGAAGGAGGTGCTCAGCGTCATGCTGGAAGACTCCGGCGAGCATCGCCCCCTTGTGGCCTTGCCGCAGATGAAAGACTTCAAAGGCAAGTGGACAATGTGTTCTCTATTAGGAAAAGGCTCGACAGACCCTCTTCTTTCCACATGTGTAAGCACACGCAGGGGCAAGCCAGAGAGATGCCACGGCACAGAGGATGCAGAGCTCTCCTCTGCAGTAAGGAAATAACACTAAGCTTAGATTTTTTTTAAAAAATGGAATTCCAAAGTCGCAGGGTGTCCAAGCTCAGGGAAAAAAAAGTCTGAAATGGTCTTATTCAAAAGTAAGGGAGACTGGACCCCAGAGAAGTAAAGTGACTGGCCTAAGGTCACAAAGCCAACAGTAGGTGGCTTTGGAAGTAGCCTTACTTATATATGCAACACCTGGCCCCAACTAGTCTCACTAACCCCACTTTCAGATACTCTGGGTCACTTTTCCTTGACAAAGGTACTAGTTAGTAGGGGCTACTCTGAGGCTCAGGAGCAGGTTGCAAATGCAGGTTTTCTTGTGTTTGTATTATTATTGTGAGTTTAAAATGTGATTTCTATTTTATTGTGATAGAATATATATGATACTCACACACACACACACACACACACAATGGTATTTCCCAGACTAGCCATTTTTATGTACATGGTTCAATGCACTGACCACTCTCATATTCATGATTTCTGAGGAGCCATTACTACTCAGAAATCTCCCCAAGCTCAGCCCCTCTGTATTCAACACTAACTGCTGCTCTCCGGCCCAGCTCCAGAACCAGCCATTCTGCTTTGATCCTATAAAGTACTTTCAGGACATCACACACATGTTGCCACATGGTATTTATTTACATCCACATATTCTGGTCTCTTGAGACAGTGTCTTACGCGTGTGTGCTCATTATGAAGTCCAGGCTGACCCCAACCTGG
Organism: Mastomys coucha; assembly: GCF_008632895.1. Classification (NCBI taxonomy): domain Eukaryota; kingdom Metazoa; phylum Chordata; class Mammalia; order Rodentia; family Muridae; genus Mastomys; species Mastomys coucha. Next base: position 117,392,908 of record NW_022196896.1, read on the forward strand.
CAGTAATCCCCCTGCCTCAGCCTTCAGAGCCCTGGGATTATCAGCATGCACACCACTCTACCCCGCGATATTCACTGGCAGTATTTGTCACTTGTATGTCATGTATTTTGTGGAGTACAGTGTCTTCTCCATGTTGTGACCGTTGTGACCTGCACTAGAATTCCCCCCCCTTTCCGCACAAACATTTCATTATCCTGCAGACAGGATATTATATTGGCTTCTATGTATTGGCTCCCTGCTTGGTCACTGGGTTACTTCTGTAGCAGTAAGCGCCTCGCTGCTTGAGGACAGTGCACCTGCTCAGCAGAGTTCAGTGGCTGCAAAGTTGAGTCACTCTTGCCTAAGATGGGCCTGTGTCCTTTTGGAGCATTGCGTTTGACAGGCCTGGGCTTCTCAAGGGATTCCATGGCTATCGTCTGGGCTTACAGATATTTGGGGGTAACCTAGAACCTTTTCTCCCATCCTGGGCTCTTTTGACTAAGCCACGTCTGGGGCTAAATCTTCAGTCAGATGATATTTGTAATCCGGATTTGAACTCAGAAGGATCAGGAAGTCAAAAGTCCCTGTCTTAGGGTAGATTTTTAAAATGCAGAAAACACACTGGCTTGTGGGGAAATGACTCTTAAACTAGCAGATTGTCAGAGGGGATTTGCAGGTCTGGTGTGGTTACCACTGAGGCGGGGAAGCCCAATGTGACCACAAAACGCTGCATGTTCTGTGTCACTCCCTGCCTTTCCCCTTTGTTGAATTTTTCAGGAAAAAATACAAAATGCTCTCTCTGTAACTGCTAGGTTTGGGCTGAACTACCCACCCCTACTTTCCCAGGGAGGCCCAGGGTACCCTGATTGAGGGCTTTGAGAACATCCTCACTGATTAGCTCTAATCAATGGCGAGGGGTCATGGTGGGTGTCAGTCTTCGTTTGTGCGTGTGTCTACAGCCTTGGTGTTCAGAACCTTTGCGAACTCAAGTGCTCTCTCCCTCCACAGCACTTGTGTGAGCCTGGCCACTTCCCTCAATGCATAATTACAGCCCAAAGCCAAATTCAATCATGTACCTCCTGCTTGCTCCCTGCCTCCTGGAAAGCTTACTTTCCTGAATCCTGAAAAAAAAAAATGCCATTTTTTCCACCCAGCCAGCCTGTCTGTGTCCTTCCAGGTCTGCTAAATGCCTTCTTCCCTCCAATTTACAAAGAGGCCAACTCCCCGGTGCTCTGCGCAGCCCCAGCCAGGCTCCGGGGTCACAGGGATCAGGGCAGGAGCCAGTTCCACACCGTGCTGATGTGCAGTGTCCGATCCCTGGAAGGCAGCAGTAGACCCTCAGAAGGTTACCTAGAGTTCAGGGGCGTCACTCAAACAGGAAATAGGTGAGTGGCGCCATAAAACACAGCGAGGAAGCTCACGGACCACAGATTTTTGAGAACTCCAGTAAATAGCATCAGAAAATGAAAGTTCCATAGAGAGATATTTCCACGGGAGACCAGAACGTGTGGTGTGAGCTGGATGGCCGCACAGAACTCAAAACTTTGAAATCCCCGATCTGTTCTAAGCAACAGCCTTGATTAGTTAGGGCAGAATTTTTCTTTCGAATAAACTTTAAGCTTTTTTTTTTTTTTTCCTAAGTGCTGTTCCGCTGAAGTCTCTTAAAACATAGTTTTAAAATTGAAAGTGTGCTCTGGAAACAAGTCCATAACTTCTAATAAACTTGACGCAGACCATTTTGTAGTTAACGGATTTTTTTCTTAAATTACTTTTTAATTTTCACTTATTTGAGCTGTTTTGGAAATGGAAGCAGATTGAATTAAGTCAAAATGAATTTCTTCGCTATCGCTGCTGCTAAGAAGGCACCAACGCCTTCCCAAGCAATTTCACATTTAATTAAAAATTAAAACTTATCTAAAGTTATGCAGGAAAAGATGCTATTTAAATCAGAGTTTTCTTTCTTGTTTTTATGGTTCCTGGGGTAAGTTTGGGTATTCTGAACTCTTCAATGCAGCTATTTAAATAAATAAAAGCACTGAGAAAGTTGATAAATCGGTTGTCAACGTTAGTATAATTTCATTTTCACAATCTTGCCTTAAAAAACAAACAAAAAACCCCTAATGAGCACGCAAACCCTAAAGCTCTGGTTTTAATGAAAGCTCGTGCTCCCCTCACTCTCGGCAGAAGGGTTGGTAACCACACAGTCCTCTAGGAAAGATTTTCTAAGAGGTGGAGACGATTTTGACTGCTGTTTCCTAACTTCCAAGACAACACTTCTGACATGGCACGGTAGGGCTTTTGTTTTGTTTTGTTTTTTAATGAAAAGTCCCTGTCTCAGGCTCCTGGCTTTTCCTGGATTTGTCTAGATAAAGTAGAAGAGGAAAAGTTCTTCCCAGCTGCCATTTTCTTAGGTTATAAAGCACTTATACATCTGCCATATATTGATGCTAGGAATAACGCTGGAGGTCTGAAACGTCGCTGGCATTGCAAGTTAGCTCTTTCTCTAGCTATTAAGCAGGTGTAAGTTGTACACAGTGCCCGCGCCTGTGCTGATAGCTCAGACACACAAGCACCAGCAGCACGAAGCCGAGCATTTGTTCTGAACTGCAGACCCAGTGTTTAAACAATGGATGGGTTTTACTCATTAACTTGTATAAAAAGGAGTTTGTGGAAAAGCTGAGCTTGGCTGACCAAGTTCCTTCCTAAATCTTGGGACGGGAAGCATTTTGTATAATTAGGAAACAATATCCAGCCGACAGCTTTAAGAAGCTAATTTGAAGCAATATGCCACTTGACAGTCGCTCTTTGAAGGATAAAATGCACCAAGCCAGCCACAGCCTAACCTTTTTGTGGGCCAGTGATGCTGGAGGCCCAGAAAGAATCAGGGCCCCGTGGTTTGGGCGCTAACCGCTGTCTGCCTTGCTCTGAGCCCCTCTCATCTCCCGTTCCCTGCCTGTACCTAGAGCGAGCTGAGTTATTGATGCAGGTTGCATAGCCTTGGATTGTGTCACCCCAGTGTCCCCAGCAGATTTATAGCTAGGACCATCCTCTGCCCAAACCCAGCTGACCCTGCCACATCACCTCTGTCTTCAGGTCAGCTGTGTTCTCTGAGGGACTTAGATGTTTGAGCTCGCTGTGGACCTGTCACTTGAGCCGGGTCCCATGGGATTACTGTGCCAAAGCCCTGCAGGTGTGTGGCTTGCTCTTAGCTGGGACCAACCGATGCCAAGATTTCTGTGCAATTAGCCAGGGTTCCTTGCTCTCCTTTAATCAGTTGCTAGCACCTTCTTGGCTGTTGAATATCATCACGCTCGGCTATAAACAGAGGGGGAAAAAAACAGGGCTCTTGAAATAATTAAGGGCAAAACTTCTCTGTTTAGTAACAAACATAAAATGTGTCATTCCATATAGAAGGACTTTCTATAACAGTAACAAAAATATCGATACTGTCTGGTTTAATGCTTTGTTCTAGTTGTGGGGAATTTTATTTTGACAAAGAAACACTGTGTCTTTTGTTTATTTTCATCCATCTGATGGAAGACAAAATATACACCAATCTTTTACCCAAGGGCAATTGGTCCCGGACTCATTTCAGAAAATGTTGAACCTATAGACTTAAAAAAAAAAAAAAGAAAAAAGAAAAAAGAAAAAAAGCCTATGCCTCCCAGAATGACAGCCATTAAGTCGTAAACACGGCTTAGATGTTATTTTCCTCCAGCAAATAACCATCATTTTCTAGAAATCTAATTCTTTAGGTAATTAAAGTTACTTACTTATTTAAGGACTTAAATGTGCTTTAGCATTTTAAATGCTCTTAGTATCTGTGTAAAATTCAATATTTGCGGCCCAGTGTTGCATTTAGCGGCACACTGTAATTTTACCGGCTGTGTAACGCACGCTGGTGCTCTTGTAATCATAGTGTAAAAAGGCTGGTATGCCCAGGGAAAGGCGTGGGGGGCAATCTGTGCTTCACCAGGCTGGGGTTTTTCTTGCCCTGGAGTCCTTCAGCATCTCCAGACGAGTGTCAAAGCTTGATTTCTTACAAGTGTGGCTGAGAGTGGGTCTCCTAGCGTGTTTATTGATACAGAATGTTAGAGCTGACAGACGGGCCTTTGCGTATGATCAAGCGACTTTCTGTGCAAATCTTATGGAATGTGGCATTCCAGACTTTAAAGGGAAGGAGAGGTCGTCATGGCAACGGCACATGGGGGCTGGAGATGGGGGGCTCCCCTTGGGAGCTCAAAGGCCGGCAGAATTTTAAGCATTTGCAACTTAAAAAAAAGAAGAAGAGGAAGTCTGCGCAGCTCTTGCCAAATATGTCTCCAGAAATGGAACATGGTGAGAGGGCCCTCAGAAAGACCCAAATAAACACAGCTCTGGGCCCCCACAGTGGGGCTGGAAAAGCCAAAGCTGGCTGGACACACTGCGGGGCCTGGCTTGAGCTTCTACGGAGGTTCTAGAAGGAAAAGACCTTATGAGAGAGACCAGCAACCCAACAACAAGTGTCTTCAGCCTGACCACCCACACTCTGATGTCTCCAGATAGAGAATGCAGTCTGACTATATGTAAACCTAAGGCTGGCTGTATGTGCCTCTTTGTCTCTTTCTAGACTGCACCGGACCCACCAACCCTTGGCGGGGGCTCCCTATGTTGTCACAAGTCTGTGCAGGGCAGTCTGTTAATTGCTAGAATCCCAAAAGAGAAACCAAAGATAATTGAGTATAAAAAATGACCATAACCAATAGATTTGCATCCATAGCATCTTCAAGAAGAAAAAGATAGCAGACAGCAGACGGCAGACAGCAGACAGGGCTGCTTCAAGATTCCTAGAAAGGTTCCTTATCAGGAACTCCTAGCCCAGCTATTTCATTAAGCCAAGGAGATAACATTCTGAAAATGGAGACTGGATGGAAAGGGTCACCTATGACACCATGAAAATCAGACAGCTACCTCCCAGATTCTGTGGGGCTTGGAGGGGACAGCCCAGGGGGTGGGTGTCCATTTGCACTACCTACAACAAATGATCTTAAGACTGCTCCCAGCCAGCCTGGGGCAGGCAGCCTCCCATCACAACAGAGTTCATAGGAGACGGGCATGAGCCGGGAATCCTCTGGATAAAGTCAATTGGAAAACAGTGCCGGGCTGGGTCACACAGATGGTGCCACACATCTTTAACCCCAGCATGTGGGAGGCAGAGGCAGGTAAATCTCTGAGCTTGAGGCCAGCTTGGTCTACAGAGTGAGTTCCAGGACTGACAGGCTACCCAGAGAAACCTTGTCTTGAAGAAAAGAAAAAAAAGAGGAAGAAAAGAAAAGAAAGCAAAGGAAAAAAAGAGAAAAGGAAAGAAGAGAAAAGAAAAGAGAAGAGAAAAAAGAAGAGAGAAAAGAGAAGAGAAGAGAAAAGAAAAGAATAGAAAAGAAAAGAGAAAAGAAAAGAAAAGTAAAACAGTTGGTTTGATGAGGAGAGTCTGGGAAGAGCTGAGTGTGTTTGGATAAATTTGCATATGGACATGTCCCAGACATGACCACCACAGAGGTATGTCACAAGGCCTCTGACAGGCAAAGACTCCAGCTACTTAAAACAAAAGCATTCTAGCAGTCAGGGTGAGCAGGAAGGCTGGCCCACAGTGATGGAGGCCCCATTGGGAAGGCTGCGGGAGGAGGCAGCTCTTACCTGCAGGGCCTGCCCACTGCTCACAAGACCCTGGGGCATTTCACCTTGAAGACTCTATTTTCTTTGTACAAGACTTCTGATAATAATCTTCTCCTTCGAGGACTGGCAGTTAAAGAAAGAAAAGTCAGTAAGGCTGAGGGAGGGAAAGCGACTTCCATTCATTTCTCTGATGGTAAAAGCTCCAAGTGTTGTTATGCATGCTCTCAAGAAAATACAGAACATCAAAAACACATCCTAACACAGTGAGAACTGGCTTGCAAATAGACTCACTGCCAGACCTGGACCAAAGACTGTCCATTCTTGGGGCTAACTAAACAGCACGGGCAGCTAGCTAGTGATGACCAGAGCTGCACTTCTGGTAGCTACAGAACCGTAGACTTTTGTCTACGTAAAATAAGAATGCCCTACACTGAACTCAAATTCTGCCTTAGTGCATGCATATATGTGTGTGCATATGTTTGTGTGTGTGTGTGTGTGTGTGCATGTGTTTGTGCCTGTGTGTGGTGTGTGTGTATGTGTGCATGTTTGTGTGCATGTCTGGTGTGTGTGTGGTATGCTCTGTGTGTGTGGTATGGTGTATGCTGTGTGTGTGTATGTGTGTGTATATGTGGTGTGGTATATGTGTGTGGTGTGTGTGTGTGATACCTATGGTCTGTGTGTAGGGGTGTGAGTCTCTGTGTATGTGTATCTCTCTCTGTGTGTGGTATAATGTGTGTGTGTATCTATGTGTGTGTGGCGTGGTGTATGTGTGTGGTGTATGTGGTGTCCTGTGGTGTGTGTGTGTGGGAGGGTATAAGTCTCTTTGTGTGTGTATCTCTCTTTGTGTGTGGTATAATGTGTATGTGTGTCTATGTGTGTGTGGTATGGGGTATGTGTGTGGTGTGTGTGGTGTCCTGTGGTGAGTATGGGGGGTGTGAGTCTCTGTGTGTGTGTGTCTCTCTCTCTCTTTCTCTCTCTCTCTCTCTCTCTCTCTCTCTCTCTCTCTCTCTGGTGTAGTGTGTGATGTGTGTGTGTGTGTGTGTGTGTGTGTGTGTGTGTGTGTGTGTATGTGTGTGTGGGGGTGTATGTCTGTGGTATCCTGTGTGGGGTGTATGTATGTGTGATGTGGTGTGTGTGGTGTGTGTGTGAGAGAATTTCCCTTGCGTTTCAGATTCACGTCTTTCCTTCTTTAAAGGCTTACTGTCACCTGCTCTGCCGCTTTGATGACCACATCAAGAAGCAGCTAGTGGGGGGTCTCAAGCTTCCTCATGCTGCAACCCTTTAGTTCCTCACGTTGTGGTGAACCCAACCATAAGACTATTTCATTGCCGGGCGGTGGTGGCGCACGCCTTTAATCCCAGCACTTGGGAGGCAGAGGCAGGCGGATTTCTGAGTTCGAGGCCAGCCTGGTCTACAGAGAGAGTTCCAGGACAGCCAGAGCTATACAGAGAAACCCTGTCTCGAAAAACAAAAACAAAACAAAACAAAAAGACTATTTCATTCATACTTCACAGCTGTAATTTTGTTGCTTTTATGGATTTATCGTAAGTATCTGACATGTAGAACATCTGATCTGCAACCCTCAAAGGGGTTGCAATGCGCAAGGTGAGAACCACTGAGTTAGAGCCTGCTTTTGTGGATGGAAGCAGCTCACTGTGTGGCTACTCCAGGCTTCGAAGAATCCCTTTCTCTCTGAGTGAGTGCCTGCCAGAAAAGTCTGGACCCTGAACCCCTCTCTCCGATGCATGCAACTCTGCTAGCTACCACAGAGCTCTCTGCCCCAGCTTACAACATGGTGGTCCTTGGAGAGTAAAGCTTTGTCTCTGTGGTATTATGACTCCCTTTGGGTCTTTCAGCTGGAGGCCTCTGTACTGCAGTGTGTTTGTGCTTGTGGCAGAGGGTGTGTGCAGAGAAGAAGCTGTGGAATCACTCTGTATGAGATGTAGTGAGGCAGAGTCTGGTGGCAGAGAGCTTTGCCAGTGGCTCTGCCTTCCTCTAGAAGATGCCCCACAGGGGCAGCAAGGCCTACCCTGTCTAGCACTGGCTGTATAAGGGCAGAGAGAGGGCTGGTCACTGAACCTATGGACCACGTCTGCACACAGGGGCCCAGCTTGCTAGCCGCCCACTGTGATTGCATACTTGCCGTCTTTCCCTCTGATGGTAACCCCTGCTCCACTCTGCCTCTCTGCAGAGGGACTTCCAGCTCAACCTGGGTGGGCATCCCAGGGACGAGGGGCTATGAAACGCACTCTGGCAGGAGCTGAGAACTTGGGTGGCTCTGAAGGAAGTTTGTTGAATTAGTGTCGCTGGCACTGAGCACACACATTCTTTCGGCTGTTCCCACATTTTGAGCAAATAGCATGTGTTGGAAGGCAACCTCTAGGAGCTGTTGCCACACGGCCTTCCTAAAATTAAATCTCCCCACAGAGGACCCATGTCTGTGTCTTCGAGATTCCAAGGCTGAGATGGGACAGAGAGGAGATGGAGCAACGGGACGTTTTGATTGTCCTGGCGGGTGGATAGCTGTACTCATTTGTCACAACTGAAAAGGATGAACTTCACCAAGTGCAAACAAGGAAACACACAACATGATTCTGATGTTTGAGCCGCCAGACACCAGTAGCCACTGGCTGGCTTTTCCCTTGAACCAATTCAAAAAAAAAAAAAAAACAAAAAAAAAAACTCTGATAAGAAAACATGTCCAAGTCTGCTTCCAGCTGAGCCATAGTGTTCTCCTCTCTGTCCCTCTGTCTTCCTAGTCTCCTCCCTGTCTAGGAAGAGGCCCTTCCTCCTGGAGGACACTGTCCCTGCAGGAGCCAGTACAGAGCTGCCAATCAGAGCAGACAGGCCTGCAGTGGTTGTGGGGAAGCAGGAGAGCAAGTAGTGCATCGGATTCTTATTTTTAAATTTTATTTCATGTGTGTATGTGTGCTCGTGTGTGTGTGTGTGTGTGTGCTTGTGTGTATTATGTACACATGTACCACAGTGTACATGTGGAAATCAGAGAACAACTGGAGGAACTGGCTCTCTCCTCCAATGGGGGTTGGTGACAAGTGCTTTTTCCCGCTGAGCCATCTTGCCAACCATAATACTGAGTTATCAAGGCACCTCTTGCAACTCGGCAATTAAGAGGCTAAGAACGACAGCCCAGCAATGTGCTTCTCAGGTATGATCCTGGGAAGTGCCTATGAGAGCATGCAGACACTCAACAGGGATGATATTTACCATGACTCTCAGAACAGCAAGAAACCACCAGAAACAAAAGCTGAAGCATGGTGCCTGGGGAAGACGGGGTGTATGGATGAAGTGTGGTGTAGGGATGGACGCTGTGGCTTTCCGGCTACAAAGCAATCTTTAAAAGAGTTAGCCTGTTGACTGTCGGTGTAGCTCTAGTGGAGCACTTACCTAGCATGGGTAAGGCCTGGGGTTTAACCCCATCACTGTCGAAAAGGAATGATGCCTACTGATCCAGAATGCATTTTAATTACAATATAAACATCACTTCCCCCATCCCCTTTCCTCCCTCTAGCCACTTCCTTGCACCCTCAAATCGATGGCCTCCTTCCCTTTATCATCTTCACAACAGATACACAGATATTTCATTACAAGCCATACTCTCTAAGTATGTGTGTTTGTGTCACTATAAATGAAAAATTGAAGTGTATTTAATTTTTAAAAAGAGCCTGGTTTTAAAAATAAACAACACATAGCAAGCACTTGGTGTGCTTTCTGTGTTGTGAAAAGACAGGAACACACACACACACACACACACACCATACACCATCTACAGTTAGTTTACAGTCTCAGTTGACTACATCAGCCACAGGCGAGAAATGTCTACTCTAGTAAGATGCTTTGAGCGGGGAGAGAGCCCTGAAGTCAGTGTATTGTTACAGTGACTGTGCTTCATTATAGCAATTGTGTCTAGCATCTTACCATGACTAGCTTATAAGTTAAACTTACTGCAGGAGTATGTACAGAAATGGCAGACATCTGGGTGTGGTCCTGTCTTTGGCTTCAGACATCCACTGGGGTCTTGGGTGTAGATGTCCATATAGATATGTGGGCTGGTAAGTAAAGGCATTGTGGAAGGGAAGGTAGACTGCAAGATGTGGTCAGTGGATGCCTCTGAAGTGAGACATCGAAGAGTCTTCTTTGAAGACAGGTTTGTGTTTACATGCATACACACACACAGACACACACACACAGACACACACACACAAATGCTTACTACTTTGTGTTAAAGAGAAATGTTTAAAAATTAAACATTTCTAGTACCCTCAGAGCTCCCAGGGTCTCAACCACCAACCAAGGACTGCACATGGATGGGTCTGATTGTTCTGGCAGCATGTGTATAGTAGAGGATTGCAAATTTGATCATCAATAGGAGGAGAGGACCTCAGCCCTGTGAAGGTTCTGTGCCCCAGTGTAGGGGAATGCCAGGGCCAATAAGTGGGAGAGTGTGGGGTGGCAGGAATGGGGAGGGGGGAGGCAACAGGGGTTTGGTTTTATTTGTTTCTTTGTTTTTTGGAGGGGAAACTGGGAAAGGAGAAATTTACATGTAAATAAGGAAAATATCTAATAAAAGAAAAAAATTAAAAATAAACCCACTATCTGATCTACTTCTAGATGGTTTGTATATGCTCAGCCCAGGGAGTGGCACTATGTGGAGGTGTGGCCCTGTTGGAGTAGGTGTGTCACTGTGGGTGTGGGCTTTAAGACCGTCCTCCTGTCCTCCTAGCTGCCTGGAAGTCAGTATTCTGCTAGGAGCCTTCAGATGAAGATGTAGAACTCTCAGCTCCTCCTGCACCATGCCAGGTGCAAAATGGATGCACCTGGAGATTATTGTGTTCAGTGAAGTAAGGCAGGTGCATAAAAACCAGAGACGTCTTATTGTGTATTCTCTCAATGTGGGTCCTAGTTACACAGAACTGTGTGTGAGGGGTTGGGGGAGACAGAAGGGACACCTGGGGAAGGAGAAATTCCAGCAGTAAGAAAAGAAAGAGGGAGATGTAAAGGGGAGGGGGTGGATGTGTCAAAGTATACAAGATACTTGAAAGCAGTTGTCTATGTGAAGTCCCACATTGAACCATGAGTACCCCAGCAGAGAGCTAGTTACTCTCAATTCTATTCTATTAGTTGCTATGGTTGCTACGGTTGCTACGAAGGTGATACAGTTAAAGCTGTCTTTTTGGCCCACAAGAGAGCTCAGACCAGTGCTCCCTGGTTGTCAGTATGCACATCTTTTCTGTTCGCCTCAGGGGATTGGTGTGTTCCTTTTGTCCCTTCCCGAATCACTATAAATGGGACTTGGTTTCTTAATAGCTTTCAGAATGGCTTGTAGCTAGTGTGTACAACACATCTGGCTTTTGTATATTGATTTTGTCTCTTGCAACTTTCCTGAATCCAGCCATTCATTTGGATGGGTCTGTTTGTTAGACCCATCCAAATGGGTTCGTCCCCAGTAGAATCAGCTCTTCAGAAAGCACATATTTTACTTCTTCCTTCCTGATCTGGATATCACCTCATTATTGATTTATGCCTTATTTCTTCTGCTTTGAGTTTATAGTGCTGTGCTTAATAGAAGTGGCACGAATGGGTACCCAGGTCCTCTCCTGATCTTAGGGGAGAAGCTTTTACCATTGGGGATTATGTGAGCAAGGGTATAGATAGTTTTAGGGTTGAGATGTAAAAGATGAAATCTAGAGTCTGGGAACTGACTGCCACCCCGCCCCCAACAAAGGTGCTCACTATCACCGAACTTTAGCGTAGCCAGGCACACAGACCATGCGTACCTAGTGCTGTATAAATGTTTCATTCTCTGATGCCTCACCCCATCCTACCAGGGTGTCCACAGCTGTATATATACTGTGAGCTGTGTTGTCACTTAGTAGCGGTCTGGTGATCTGATTGTCCAGGTCTCCCAATGCTTGTGTTTAAGTAACCATTATTTCACTTAGTAACGTCCCCCCCCCCCCAAATGCGGCTGTAGCAATGGCTGGAGGATTTATTAAACTCACTTGTTATCATTAGTGTATTTTATTATCACTGCTAACCTTCCACTGTGCCACAATTTAAATATGTGTGTATGTGGTTATGTGTGTCCATGTGTTGTGTGTATAGTTGTGTGTGTGTGTGTGAGTGTGTGTTCATGTGTCACGAGTGTGTGATTGCGTGTGTGTTTGTGTGTGTGCGTGTGTGCTATGAAACCTGTGTGGAGGTCAGCAGACAGCTTTCCTCGGCTGTTTGAAAGGGGCTGAGTCTGTCAGCCAAGGATGGTGGGCACCACAATGCAGGACTCGTTCTGGTAGAAGAGGAGAGATGCTGGCAAGAAGCAGAGACACAGAGCAGAGAACACAGAACATGGGTGATTGTGTCAGATTTCTAGAAAACAAGATTGAGTCTAAAAACATAGTCCTCTAAATTCACTCCAATTAGGCCTCGTGTGGGGTTTCTGTAACTTTACAAAATAAGCATGCTTGGAAGAGAGCATGTGAAAATAGTTTCAGCAGAAGAGAGCACAGAGGGGCCTGGGAGGTGGCTCAGTGATAAAGAGTGTTTGCTGCTCTATAGAGGACCAGGGTTCGATTCCCAGCACCTACATGGCAGCTCACAGTCACACGTAACTCCAGTTCCAGGAGATCTGACACCCTTTACTGGCCTCTTTGGACTTCTGCACACAGAACTGAAAGTACACTTATTTACAGAGCTAACAAAAGTGGGAGAGCCTCATCTTGGCCTACTCCTGCTGTGAGGACAGAATACTTCAGCCTGGCCATTTTAAAATGAGGGGATCTATTTCTTAGAGTTCTGGAAATGGAGACATAAGGTGAAGGTGCCAGCAGATTTCATGCCTGGTGAGGTCTACTCTGGTTCCTGAGATGGAGCCTCATTACTAGGTCTTCCAAGATGAACAGACACTGCTGTCCTCAAGGGGCAGGAGGCCTCTCTGCCACCAGAAGAAGATGGGATGTAGCTGGAGACACAAAGAACTTAATGGAAACAAAATCTGAAAACTCACCAGCAGGCAACACAGGGAGATAAGGAATTGATGCAAAAGAGAGAGAAAGGCATGGAGAATGAAACAGAGAGCCTGGACCGATATGCCATAGAAGCTCCTGAGAGAATGGCACATAGGCTGGAGAACAGGCAATGTCTATGGAGATAATGCTGGAGACATCTTCAGACAGGGAGACTTTAAAATCCCTCTGAGCTTCGGAAAGATAAATGAGAGCAGGTGCACATGAAGCCAGGATGTAGCCAACATCAGAGCATCCATGATAAGGAGAATCCCTTAAGCCCCACCATGGGGAAGAGAGAACAAGACAGCCTCAATTAGCATAGCAGCAGGCCAGTTGTCAGCGAGGCACAGTGAGGCAATGTCCAAAGTCACCACACTGGCCCATAGTGATGGCAGATGGGCCAGGGAGGGCAGAGGCTATCCCCTCAAAAGAGGGAAGGAACGTGACTATGCCACAAATACCACAGAGTCATAGGGCCACCAGTGATGCTCACCGGAACCTGTAGGCTGCTCAGGAAATACTCTATCTACGTCATGTAAGAATCACCAATGAGACGAAAGAGTTAAAAAATAGCAACAGGAGCTAGAGAGATGGCTCAGCAGTTAAGAGCACTGACTGCTCTTCCAGAGGTCTTGAGTTGAATTCCCAGCAACCACATGGTGGCTCACAACCATCTGTACTGGGATCCTATGCCCTCTTCTGGTGTGTCATATGAAGACAGCCACAGTGTACTCATACATAAAATAAATACATGTAAAAAAATTTTTTTAATAACAACAGAAACCAGGCTTGGCAATTTCTGTAATCTTAGCACTTGGTGGCTACTATGCGTTTGAGACCAGACTGGACTACAGAGTGGTATCACACTGCCTGGGCACATAGCAGGACTTCCACTGTAATCATTACTTTTCTTTTGCTGTTATAAACAACACTATGACCAAGGCACTTTATGGAAGAAAGAGTTTATTTGGGGCTTAGGATTGAGAGGGAAAAGGAGCTTGTCATGGCGGAGAGGCGTGTTAAAGTATAATAAGCATGCTGGTAGGAGCAGGCCAGTGACCTGCAAGAGCCAAGTGGAAGTGGCCCAGGGCTTTGACCTCAAAGCCCATCCCTGGTGAAGAACTTCCTCCAGCAAGGTTACACCTTCTAAACCTCCACAAACAGCACCGCTACTGGGAAAAGTATTTGAATATCTGAACCTGTATGGGATACTCTCATTCAAATCTCTCTCTCTCTCTCTCTCTCTCTTTCTCTCTCTCTCTCTCTCTCTCTC
>NW_022196896.1:117406897-117494185 GCF_008632895.1 Mastomys coucha
ACACACACACACACACACACGGAAGGGGAGGGTCAGGAGAAGGAGGGGAAATGGAAAGGGAAGGAGGGAGGGGGAGAGGGAGAGGGAGAGAAGGAGAGAGAGGAGGGGGGAGGGGAAGAGAAAACACACAAAAACCCCAGGAGTAGCCAATAATACAGAAGGTAGAATAAGTGAAGTTAAAATTGTATTATCACTGATAACTGCAGATCAGAAAAGCAAGTTCTAAGTAGCATCTTTTAAAGCCCTGTTGTTCACACTTGGCCTAAGTCTGTGTAGATTGGGGGTTCTCGAGTGAGCTCTTTTGAAAGGCCAATAGAATGCTTTTGGAAAGTGGTTTTGAAGTGTAGATTAAAAGTGATCACTCAGCATCACCACGCCCACTCATCTTCTTTAGGGGCTAAGGAAAGTGGAAACAGTCAGGCCTGAAGGCGTTCATCACCACCTCATTTATAAGAAGGAAGTCTGAACACAACCCGCGTGTCCATCACCAGATGCAGATCTTCAAATAAATACCAGAAAATTAGTGATGAAACCCTACACTGCCCATGTAAACTATTCCCCAAGAGTCTGAAGTGATTGTAGGGAACGGACCCTGTCCTGTTAGCTAAAGTGGGTAAGGCTCACAAAGCCCCTTTTAGGAGGCAACATTGAGGATGTTTGGGGTGATCTTGTTTGCTGTTTATGTGTGTGTATGGGCTATATTCCTGTATGTGTTTGGAAGATCTCAAATGTCTCTCTCTATCACTTTCTGGACTATTTCCTTGATATAAAGTCTCTCACTTAGCGTGGAACCCCATCCCCCCATTTTTTTCTAGATGGGTTGACTACCAGTCCCTTAGGGATCCTCTTGTCCCTTAGGGAAGGTGTCCCCTTCCCCATAGTTATAGGCCCACACCCAGCTTTTTACATGAGTCTTTGGGGATTTGAACTCAGATCTTCATGCTTGTGCAGCAAGCACTCTTACCTGTGGGTCTATCTCCCCAGGTCCTGGAGTGCTTACCTCAGAGTGACAGATTGTGGGCAGTCCTCCACTGATGCTTGCTTCTGTTCTCGCCACATCTTCTAGTGTGGGCATGGTTACTTTATCAAAGTCACAATCAATCACCTGGCAGAAGGAATCAGAGGACCTGGGGGGTGGGGCACCCTGCCCTTTAACGAAGGCAATCAGTGCCTCCCACAGGGATGGAGGGCAGAGGTGTGCATGGGGAGAGACTATGAGCCAACGACTTTGAGGACAGAGTTTGTCCCAGAACATATGTTTGGTTAGTGGGTTCCAGATGAATACAGGCTGTCTCCCTTAACTCTATGCCCCCGGGCCAAGGAGCCTGCCACCTTCTTTCTTTCCCCCAAGAGGACTCAATCTCAACTCAAAGAATCACGATGGCGCACTGAGGCTGCCAAGAGGAGACCAATTAGCACAAAGTAAATATTTCTCCACCAGGGAAGTGGACGTCGGCCACCAGAGCACTTCTCCGAGGGCAGAAAACACAGGGTTTCCTGCGTCCCAGGCCAGCTGCAGCCAGAGATGAAAGAGACCAGAGCGCCTCTCCACAACCTCCTGGGCTAGGGCCGGCCGGGCAATTAGACTTCAGCATTTATTTATGGAGCTAATTTTGTGTGTACCGCTCCTATTTCCGTCAGTAGATAAAAAGCAGAGATAGTTGGCTTGGCACTGGCCTCGAATACTCTGGGAGCCCCAAGAGGGGACCACTTGAAAGCAGAAGGATTCTGCAGGGAACGGTTGTGAATTAGGCTCGTGGAATTCCACTCCACCACAGCTTCAGACTCCCTTTCGCCATTACGCCTTCCTCCCGTGGATCTAGGGAGGGGATATTTATAGGATTCCCACCATTTATGGGAGGCACTTCTAAGAGAAAAAAAAAAAATAAGGCGAGGGCGGCATGCTCACCTAGTAAAAGCTAACGGTCAGGGTTGTTTACTCCCCGCCCCCCACTTTGCTCCAACCCCGCAGCTGGCTGCGTCGCCCTGCCCCCCAGCATGCCGGGTTAGCAGCCTCAACCCTTCTGAGTCTCAGAGAGGATCTGTAATTAGTGACTGGAAGCCCTCCTGCCCTGCGTACAGTAGACAGGTGTTCCCTTGGAGGCCTTCTCTGAGTTATCTGATGGATCCTGGCAGGGTTCACTGACTGTTAAGTCACGGGGGACAGCGGAGAGCTCCAACACCTACCGGGATTGGTTCTCTCAGAGCTTTCTCACTTGCCATTGTTAACATTATATTCACAGGCGTTTTTTTTTTTTTTTTTTTTTTTTAAAGGCCACACCCCGAACACTACAGGGTAACGACCTAGAAAAGAGTAATTGTACAACGAAAGTGTTTTTAAGTTCATTGTACGTTTCCTCCTCAGAAGTAATGCTGCCTTTTCAACCCTGAACTCGAGGGGAGAGTTACCTGATGTGTTTTGAGATTTTTTTTTTTAAAGTGGTTATTTTTAAGAATTTAGAAGTGGTTTTTCTGCTCCAAATACCGGCATGCCATGGTTCCCTAGAAGTGCTTGAACACATTTTTAAATTAAAAAGCTCTCAGAGGGCTATAAAGTGATCTGTTTCTGTGAAGTACTGGGAGGACTTTCAACATGAGGGAAAGTGCCCTGTGCTGGACGCAGAACCAACCAATGTGCTCTCTGCTAATACTATACACGCTGTGGAGCCAGATCCAATAGTCTGGGAGATAAACACAGCGATTCTACTAATATCAAAGATTACCTAGTATCTGCTCCACTGTATAAAAAACTAAAGGGGACTTCACACATATCTTGCTCTTTGAGGTACGAGTGTAACTTGAAAGAATAAACAGGGGTGACTAAAGAGTGTTCTATCTGGATTCTCAGAGAGACAAATCGCTTTAGTGTAGGAGATTAGAAAGCCTAGCCTGGCTTCTCCTGGCACACGAAAGAGACACTCCCCTTGTCTCTAGTCTATCCTACCTTCTGAAAATGCAAGTGTCTAGCTTGCTCTCTGCATGAGCTTGTCTCCGAACAGTCCTGAGCATTTTGTAGTGGCTTCTGTTGCAAGCAGAACCTTATCTTTACAATGCTCGGGTCCTGGAAGAAACATCTATTTGGCAATCTGGTGAAGAATATTTCAAAAACTCTTGAGTCCAGCGTTGTTGCCATTGGGAGCAGTGCTGATCATCATCTGTTTACCCGGGGAAGGAGAGACTATCCGGGAGCACCTGCCACTTGGCTTGGGAGGAGTCTGTGCAGGCACTGAGTGGGCATGGGTGTATGTGATCCCATCCTGAGGGATTCCACAGACTCTGCAGAATCAGTTTTCTCTTTAAGCCCATCCTTCAGAGTTCCTTGGCTTGGGAGCTTTCCAGGAATGCTCTGTCAGGGCCCGGTGAGCTGCTAGGAGGGAGGAGGCTGAGGGCTCCTTAGCAGTAAGTGCTGCCTGGGGCAGGCGGGCATCTTGCCCCCACCCCCATTCTCCCACTTCTGATCTCCCATCTTCAAATTCCAGCTAAGGAGGGAGTGGACAGGGTCTCCCCATGAGCTCCTTGGAGCAGGTGGCTCCTGCATTGCTCTGAACAGATAGCACCTAGGCAGAGGTGTAATTAGAGCAAAAGATCATGACCAGCAAACCCCACACCTCTCACTCTTCCCCGGAACAAATAACCAACACTTTTAACCACAGTCACCTTCCTCCCATCAAACTCTGGGTATCCTACCTGATAAAGGGGTATGTGAAAACCTTTGCCAGCAGCTGGCATTGGCTGTTCTAAAGAACAGCTAAGCTAGAGCAGTGATTCTCAACTTATGGGTCGCAACCCCGTTGGCAACCATCTGTCTCCAAAATAATATTTATGTTAGATTCCTAACAGTAGCGGAGTTACAGATATGAAGTAGCAATGAAGATGATTTTGTGGTTGGGGGGTCACCACAACATTAAAGGGTCACAGCATAAGGAAGGTTGAGAACTACAGGAGGAACCATGTGTCTGTGGGGATTTAAGGATATATATATATTTTTGAAACGTTATGGGTATATGAGTGTTTGCCTACACATATGTAAGTGCATCACGTGTGTGCCCATTACCCATGGAGAGAGCATTGGGATCATAGATGGCTGTGAGCCACCATGTGGGTGCTGGGAACTGAACCTAGGTCCTCTGCAAGAACAGCAGTTGCTTGCAACTACGGAGCCTCCCTCTCCACGACCAGGCCTTCCCGATCCATTCAGTGGTGGGTCTAAATAGAGAAAAAGGTGATTGGTCTACAAACTTGAATGCCAGATGTGTGCTGTAGTTCGTGGGATGTTACAGCCCGGTGCACATCTGCCCATGGGGTAGCATTGTGTGTGGAGGACAGGGTTGGTGTGAAGCTGCCGTTCTTAGGGGGCCAGTATCCTGTCTGAGCAAAGCCAGGAGATTCCCCAGCACATAAACACCAGATACCCACAGGAACCAGCCACCAGGATTACCAGCACCCCAGAAGCCTCCCATTGCTATGTCTCCTAAAGCTCACAATGGTTATAACTTCACAACACAGGGATAGGTTGTCATTAATTTGATTTTGTACTTTATCTATGCTAAGCCATGCCACATGTTTATCTGCCCGAGGCTTCGTTGGCTTCACATGGTCACTTGTAAGCACTCAGTACTCTCTATGGATGTCCAGGGCTCCCTGTGAGCATTTACCACTGCCTGTACTGGGCTGCACACCCAGCATTTAGGGATCTGTTAGTTTTCTTGCCACAGTCACAAAAGCAAGCTTGAGAAAGCTCACAGTTCAAGGATATCATCATCTTTCGTGGCAGCAGGAACCTGAGGAAGCCGAAGAGAGGAATGCTAATGCTCAGCTCCCTCTTAGTCCAGGGATCCAGCCCAGTGGACTTTGTCAATAAGGGCACAGCACAGATTATAGGTGGGAATATCTTGTGGGGACCACCATGCAATTCACTGTGGGACCCGATCATCGCGAAGGACAGCATTTGCTCCACGTCTTCTTTGAGAATACATACGTAGTAAGTTCTGAACCAGCTCTCTAGAACTGTTTCCCTGTCGTCTTGAGATGTTCAGGATCCTGATTTAGTTTCATCCCACTCCACCCTAAAGACCTGGCAGGATACTGGCCTGCTTCATTGTGGAACTGCGTCTGCGCAGCAGGAAGTTCGGCCCGCCTAAGTCTGAAGAAGTTTGCCTGTGATGGCCTTGCAGCTGTCTTCAAGTCATCCGGAAGTCAGTGAAGGAGTTTCTAGGCTGAAGCTGCCACATCTGGGTGCGGGTGATTCACGGAGAGGCAGCCTCCCTCTGGTTTCCATTTCAAGAGATGTTTACAAGGAGTTTAAACCATTGCCTCTCAAAGCGTCCTCTTTGGTATACACTCACTTACTTCTCTCAGAGCCCGCTTCTCGCCGTCAAAGCAAAATAACGTTTTCCACAACCATATCTTCGAGAAACGTTGAAGGGATTAACGAATTCCTATTCACAAATCGAGTTCAGATCGGCTAGTCTGCAAGTTTAAGATTTTTTTTTTATTTGCTAATTAAAACCATTTCCCTAAAATTTCGCTTCCCTCCCTAATTTAAATAACAAAGAAACAGAGATAGAACCACATCTGTTGAATCTTCTCAAATATTTCTGAATTCAGGGCGGAGGGAAAACTTGAGCCACCCAGAGCATGACGCACAGACACTGAGGGAATCATCCGGCGTGCGGACTGGCCCACAGTCAAGGCAAAGGGAACAAATGTGCCTCTATTTCTGCTCTCAATTAAATGTCAGCTCCCCAACCTTTTGTTCAATTCTCTTTCATGACAAAACTAAGTCTGGGTTATCCTGGTCTATGTCTATATTTCAATATCCCTCCTTTCTCCCATAGGTCATCAACTCTAAGACTCAATTGGAAAATACTGACCATGCCATGTGCCCAAAGGCCAAGGTGTACAGAAGGCAGAGGAGGCAGGGGGATGATGAGGTAGACTAGGGTAGGCTTTAATTATATATGTGTGGTGGGGGTGTCTGTAGAACTTGGTCCTGGTTCTTCCTCCTAGCCCCATGCTCCCAGAAAGAAGATCCAGACTCTAAATATGTTCACAAATATCTTGGCCTTATAGCCAGGCTCTTCTCTGACTAGATCTTAACTTATAATAACCCATTTACTTTAACCTACATTCTGCCAGGAGGCTGGCTTCCTGTGCTCAGGTGCCATGTGTCTGTCTCATCACATCTTCTGGGGTGAATCTTCCACCCTGGCTCTATCCCAGAATTCTTTCTACCTCCCTTTCCTATAGGCCATAGGTTTTTTTTTTTTTTAATTGACAGGTAAAGCATCCATACAAGACACAAGATATTCTCTCTACAGCTGTCTGTATGTGGCTATGTGTGTGCATTTGAGCCCTATTTCCTGGGGAGGTCAGAGGTATTGACTTCTGCAGTTGGAGCTAATAGGCTTGGGAATTGAACTTGAGTCCTTTGGAAGGACAGAATGTGCTCTAAACCAACAGTGCCATTTTCAAATGCCCTTAATGCAATTTGTGATGTCCTGCTGTCAGAGGACATGAAGAAGCATCTCTTTCAGTTTTCACTTTACCCTTTTAGCATCCTACACACTGAGAGTGTTTGACTGACATCTTATCCGTGGCTGTCTGAATAAAGATAGACAATTCCACAGAGCTGAGAGAGACCACAAGATTCTTGGTCCTGCTGGACACATCTCAAGCTTCCCACATGAGGAACTGCCCTTCTACCAGACATGGATCTCAGCCACTCTACTGTTCTATCACTTGTGTTTGAAAGCCTGAAAAGGAGTTCTTCACAGAGAACCACATCTCTGGGGTGGCAGCTGTAGGTTTAGGTTGTATTTGACCAGTTCTCTGTGTCCCAATCGGAGGAGTTGGAGCAGAAGGGAGCTCTGAGAGAGCGTGGAGCTGGAGGGTAGGACAGGTCTATGCTGTGTCTAAGAGACTCTATCTTCTGTCAGGAAGTCCCGCCAACATCTCAGCCTGGTGAGGTGGCATAAGATTGACCTACGTTTGTCCCTGCTCTGCCGTTGGCTCTAGTAAAGACAGCTTGTCTCATGTGTCCGTATTTGGTTCTTTGCCAGGTCTCTTTTAGGACCCCGAGTCCTAGCAGCAGAGATCAGCTTTGCCAGGTGAGCTGATGTTAGGTTCTCCCTGTGCACTGGGCCCTTTGTCCCCAGAGCTCCTAGTGTCCTGTGGTGGTGCTATGATCCACCTTGTATAATGCTGAGACTCCCTCAGGGTTGTGTGGTGGCTCTCTGGTCACATGCTAAAGACTAGGAAATGGGAGGGAGGGAGGATAGTGGCCTTCTTGCCTCTTTCTTGGTGACTAATGCTTCCAGTCCCTTGTCCTGTCTCCTGGACAGGTCCCAGCATGGCTGGGGCTCCTCTCTCCACGGGCTGGAAGACTGCCTTCAAAGTCTTTGTGTTTCCTAGCCTAAATCCTCCATTTACCACCCTCAAAGCAACCCCTCTCAGAAATCTTTAACCCTGAAGCTCAAAATCCCTGATGAAACGCCCATCTCACCTCAGATAGCATAGCCCATGTCACCAGCATCACCCCGCATTCAGAACATTATCCTCTTCATCCCTGGGATGTCTCTCCTATCCCTCCCAGTATGTACTGCTGATTCTTCTACAGGGACCTGCCTCTGCTCTGTCTTTTCCACTATGTCTCTCCACTCACATCCAGCCAGCAGGGACCCAAGTGTACCCATTCCCCAGTGGAAGCTCCTCATAGACAGAGTCATCACATCATTCAAGGTGCATGGATGAATTTAGGTCATCTTATGACATGACCTCTTTCTCACCCCCAACTAGACTGTCAGCTCACTGAAGTCCAGCCTGTAATCTCTTGGCTCTCCCCTAAAGCAGTTTCTGGCCCAGTCTCTAACAGACTAAACGCTTTTCTTGCTATTCCATGGTCATGCCCCTTAACAGTGAACTCCCTAAGGAGTCCCTAAGGACGGGACCACAAAGGCTGGCTCCCAGAACTCTCATCTCTTTTTATAACCAATTATAAGCTATGCTTCTAGAACTTTCTTTATTCTATGGGCTCCTTCCAAGGATGGGGTCCAGGCTGGTGGAGTTTGGAGCTTCCACCTCTCATTCGCATACCCCAAACAGAGAAGGAGGCCTGGTCCACTCCACTCTCTGAGCAGGCAGGTAACTGTCCTGGGCTGAAGGGCAGGCAGCCTTCCTCATAGCTCATTCCCACCTCTGGTTGTCACCCGGCTCTTGTGGTCCTTATGAGCCCTTCCTGAAAGGTGCCAGGCATGAGGAGGCAGTAGAGTACACTGGGCTGGGGCTTTGTGCATGGCTGGACCTGGCAGGCTGGCTCTGCTTCTAAAATCCCTCCTGCTCTGGGAGTTCACAGGCTCTTGGAGGTTACAGCGCGTCCTTGGCAGGAGTTCTGAGCCAGCTGCGGGCCAAGTCAGCGGCGGTTCCTCCTCTATGGGCTGCTGATGTGTCCTAAGTCCCTGTGGAAATCAAAGCCAGCCCCTCCCTCTACAGGCATTTCACAGTGGGGCAGCCGGTGAAAGCACACAATGTGACTATCATGTACATGCAGTGTGCCTGCTGCTTCACAGAGCCATGTCAGGCATCTCCTTGTGAGCCAATTGGCCCCAAAGCCCATGCTCTGTGTCTCTGACCACCAAAGGCCAGTGACAGTGTTATAGTGAGGCACTGAGCTTCTTTGTCATCTCTCTGGCTCCTGCCACCATGATCGGCCTGGAGATACCCAAGGCCTCCAGCTAGATGTGGGTTTGTGTACCTCAGAGATGAGCCAGAGAGGTCCACATCGCCTGGGCACTGGGTTCCCCCAAGAAGCTGAAGATGGAAAGGTAGGATGAAGCTGGAAACGTGTATGGATTGGAGCAGACCTGAAGACATGCCAACTTGAACGCGAAGATTTACACTTCCAGTGGGACTCATGTGTGAAGTAAGGCAACACAATGGAGAAAGAAGCAGTGCTCACAATCCCAGTGCTGCCTGAGGCTGAGGCAGTCGGGGGTGGGGGGGATCTGTGCTCAGTAGAGGGAGGACCTGTGCTCAGTGGAGGGAGGATCTGTGCTCAGTGGAGGGATAAAGCCCAGACAGCCTGCAGGAATCCAGACTGTTGACTTGCTATTTTTGTTTCTTATAATTGTTTTTTTATTTTCCATATCTTTTATTGAAAATTTTACTTCAGCAGTCCCATGGTCTTGTTTAATTTCTCGGGGCTCCCTTTGACTCCCTGTTCCCTTTTCATATCCCCTTGTTCTTGTTTCAAGGGAGAGGACGGTATCAGAAGCTACACACTATTTTTAGCGTATTCTTGTTCCTTGAATCATCTCATTTCTCCTCACGACCGCATCTTTGTCCTTACTCTTCCTCTGCTTCATCTCTTGATCTCCGGCACAGAAAGTCTACATTTCAAATCCTGGGTAAGGGGGCTGAAGAGACAGCTTAGAGGTTAAGAGCACTTCCCGCCTTGAAGAGGACCCAGGTTCAATACCCAGCACCTTCACCTCTGCTCACGACTGTCGGTAACTCCAGTTCCTGGGGCACTGTGTGCACACCATACACATGCATACCCGCAGGCAAAATACTAGAACACATCAAATAAAATTAAGTAAGCCTTAAAAATCTCTGGGTTTTTTTATATTCATAGGTAAATGTATCTAGTTTAGTAAAATAATATCTGTAACATTAATAAAAATCCTGTAGACACTGACCAGTTCCACAGTGGTTCCCTTTGTCAGTAGGCTGTATTCTAAGCTATTCTGCCAATGCCTGAAGCTGTCCAGACACGGACATGTTCAATAAATGATAATGTTTAGAAGTTGAGTACAGCAGGATATTAACAGCAATAACTAATAATAAAATAGCATATTTTAAAAAGTATAAACTTCATTTTTGGATTTTTTTATCTAATATTTTTAGATTTCAGGGAAATGAAATTTCAAAGCTAAATACTACTGTGAATAAAAAGGGATTCTTGCATGTGTTATAGATCCAGAATTTCTAGTAAACTGAGCTGGGCTACCATGGCTGGGTATTAAAGAGGTCAATGATACCTCATGGTATCTCATGGTAGGGCACACCATTCTATCTCCTGCTTCTCGTAGAATACATTAAACTCACTTAATCCAATCAGGTCACAGGGACCATGACACACTTCACAGATCTTGTACTCTAACAAGCCTTTCTTATTCAAAGCCTGAGAACTCTTGTGTGATGTGTTCTCTGAGGAAAAACTGTGACCCAGAGAGAAAGCAAAGGACTAGAACTCTGCAATGAGAATGAGGGCAAAGTGACTGTGGTTCCAAGATTTAATGTCCTTGTTTCGTTTTTATAGGGTGTGTGTGTGTGTGTCTGTGTCTGTGTTTGTGTGTGTGTTAATTTATTTTATTTTGCATTTTACAGATAGGTCATCATTATGCAGCTCATGCAAACCCTGGATTTGTGGTCCCTTTATCTCTGTTTTCCAAGTGTTGAGATCACAGGTGTGAGCCACCAAGCCTAGCTCTTACTGTCCTCTCACATAAAGCTCATGGGATGGGTCAGTGATACAATATATATATATATATATGTATATATATATATATATATATATATATATATATATATCCTTCTAATAAGACATCCGAACTGGCTTGCCTTCTCTTTAGAGGTGATGGCACCAAGCATTGGCCAGAGGAAGAGATGGCATGAGAGACAATACTGGATAGACATCCATCTCATATTCCTAATCTTATCTTCCTGCCCACCAATGCCTCCTGTTAGGACCAACATTTCCCCCAGAGGAAGCTGACAGGGCTGGGGCCAGAAGGCAGAGGCTCTAGCTTGCTTCTGATTTTCTCTCAGCTGCCATGCACCTCTCTTACTGGCCCTTCAAAGCAGACTTTGAAAAAGAACGCTTTGTGGAACATCTTTCTTTGCCCAAAATGGAAAGAGTGATGTCATCAGACCCGGAGCTGTGATTTCACTCCAGCTCAGTGGGAAGGATAATATAGCTCACAGGAAACAAAGCCCACTAAACACATACATATGCACACCACACACACATACACACACACACACACAGAGGAGAGAGAGAGAGAGAGAGAGAGAGAGAGAGAGAGAGAGGGAGGGAGGGGGAGAGAGGGAGGGGGAGAGAGGGAGGGAGGAAGGGAGAGAGTGAGTGAGAGAGAGAGAAAGAGAGAGAGAACACTGGCAAGCCCTTCACCATTCAACTCTATGAACATGATTGCAGCTCACCCCACGTGCTTTTGTGAAGAATGTACATCTGACTACATTCCAAGTCCTGGCAACTTAACAAGCATTTACATGTGGTGCATATCTTGCTCCACTTTGTAAACATACATGCATGTATCACAAACCACCTCTTGTTTGACCAACAGTAACCATAACAGCTTTCGTAGATGATACCTAACATTTATTGAGCACTAGCTGTCTACAGTATTCTGTTGGCAGCACATTCTATCAACTTAATGGTTACCTTTCTTGTTGCTATGGCAAAATTCCTAACAACAGTAATGTAAAGAAGGAAAAATTTACTTAGTCTCACATTTTGAGGTGCCGTTCATCATGGCAAGGAAGGCATTTATGAGGCAGGAGCTTGAGGCAGCGAATCACATTGCATCCACAGTCAGGAAGCAGAGAGAGGTGAATTCTGGGGCATTCAGCTGGCTCTCTCTTTTTATATTCAGTCTGGGGCCAAGCCCATGACTCTTCTAAATATGGTGGGTGCTCACTCTTCAGCTAAACCCTTCTGGAAACATTCGCCTCTACAGACTGAGAGGTCCACCTATATCCATGGCGATCTAAATGCTGCTAAGCTGACAAGGGAGAGTGACTCTAGCAGCCAGTTCTAGTAGCCATTCTGTTAGTGATATTGTCTAGTGTCCTTAAGAGGTTTGTGGTGTGAGTAATGAATGAAAAGATCTACAACATCATTGAGCCCTGGGGACACAGTAGGGAGCTGACGCACACATGGCCTGAAAAGACTCAAGCTTTTCTCTCTCACAGGATTTCCCAGTTGAACATTTCAATTCCTTCAAGTGGGAACAACTTGAGGATACACCAAAGCTAATTGCTGCAGTTCTGTTCCTACAGAACCTTCTCTCCAATGGCATTTTTCCAGACCTCCTGGTCCCCATGCAGCTTACAGAGAGGGTATGTCCAAACAAAGGCCAGGCTTCCAAGCATGTGACGAGTGCCCACGGTAAGGTCCTTTCCTAGAGGTCTGTGTACTTCCAAGTTCTCTGTGAGGCAGACTCAGCTCTCTGGAACCCAGGCAGACTCAGGCAGTTCTTGCTGTCTAGTTCTCTGCTGTCATTCTAATTGAATGGTCTCGTCAGGCACTCCTGAAGTGAGGCAAGCGTCTTCCTCCCTGTTCCTTATTTCCCACACCAGACAGCAGCCCCAGCCTAGAAACTGAAGCATCTCAAAGTTCCTTTTCAATTAACAAACAAGCTAGATTTTTCTCTGTGACAAGAACTGCAAATTCTCCTCACCCCAGGCCCTGAGACTCTCTCTATTGTTACAGAATTGGGCCGAAGGGATGAGCATGAAGAGAGTCTACTGGGGAGTGTGTCAACAGTACTTAAAGGAGCCCCAGTTCAGTTCTCCACAGCCCTCACGGGACAACACAGCCCCAGGGTGCCATGTGCCGGACTAGCCGCATCTTTTGTGGGGAGAGGGGTTGGTGGGTGCAAGAACCACTCTTGCTCTTAATGAGGTTCCCCACACATCCATCAGAACTGTTGTTACATTCTGTCAGAAACTTCATGTGGGGACCCTGAGGAGGGTTTGGCTTTGCAGGAAAATTAAGCAAATACATGATGAACCAAAATCAGGAGGTGCCCTAGGCTGCACAGCCGGCCTTCATTTAGGAAGGCAAAAAGGCATTGTGAGGGCATGTCTCAAGCCTGGGCACTGTACCCTGTGCTCTTCAGGGCAGCTGGGCCTGCCAAGGCAGTACAGACTGGGGACGTGGTGGGAAAGAGAGCTGTGGCCATGGGTTATCAGTGTCTGCTCTTCCCAGAGACTCTAGGATGCACTGTGCCATGTCTGTCTGTTCCTGGGGTGAAGGCCATAGCACCCCTTTGACCCCTCAGCCCTTAACCACATCCTAAAAGCACCCTTTGTCATGGAAGGATGCATATTCATCAGCTCTGGGGACCTGAAGGCAACCTCACTCTGCCTCCCCAGTGCTCCCAAGAGAGGGAGCACTCAGAACTGAAGCTCTGTTATCTCAGGCCACTCTGGAATGACTTGAAACAGGAGGAATGCTAAAGGAAGCCTGGAACTCCCAAGACATCAAGGTCCCTCCCTCTTGTCCACTGTCTCAGTCATGAGGAAAGCTTGAACATGGGTCCCGCTGTCACCCCTGTTTATAGAACCAAAGCCACCAAATGTTGTTACTCACCCAAGCTCACAACTCCATGGACACCTGTCACACAGAAGAATGTCCACCTTTGATATTACTTTCCAACAGGAAAGGCCTTTTGGAGGGAGATGGAGACAGGAGAAGCTAAGAGCCCCAATGCCTGTGAGCCCCTCGCTCCCCCACCCTCACCCAATTGGTTTTAAACAAGTGGAAAGTGCATAGCCTGGCTGCCTGCATTCTGCAGACCCAGGTCCTTACAGTACTTCTTGAGTCATGAGCTACACTGATGTGAGAGACAGGATAAGATTGAGAGTAAGAGTCAACTCGTGTATGTGTGTGTGTGTGTGTGTGTGTGTGTGTGTTCCATGTGGTGGTATGCTCCCCAGATGTTCAGGGCTGGGTGAGCTCGTCCCTCCAGGAAGGAAGAGCTCAGCAGAGCTGCCAAATGAAGAGAGAAAGAGCCAGAGTGGGATTGACAGCTTAAATACGCCCATGGCTCCAAAAGATAAAGTGAGCTCTGAAGCAAAGGGTCAAAGGCAATCAGGAACTGCAGCCCAGCTGTGCTGTCCCTCTACCTGGAGGGCAAGAGACACACCTGTGGCTCCAGGGTCTGAACGGGGGGCCCATCTCAGAGCCACCCTCCAGCCTCCATGTACTTGGCCTCAAATAAACAAGGTTTCAGGAAGATGTGTGTGCTCCAGGCAGCTGTCCTGTCTAGACACACTCTGGAAGAACTCGTCCTCTCTATTCTATCCCCATGACAGCTGGGCCTTGGGGACATCTGGAACAGACAGCCCTTGGGGTGGAAGAGTTGAATGGAAGGCTTCCCTAGGGTCATTTCCATGATCAGACAGTGACGGGGAAGGGAGTGCCATTATTCAGGAAGCTAAACAGCCATAGCTCCCTGTGAAACACAAGAGATGAGTGAACATACGAGAGATGCCAGGCTTAGACTCAGCACCAAGAATCTCTAGCCATACTGAGCACTTGACTTTGGGTCTAAGGAAATCCAACCTATTGTCCAAAAATGTCCTTGAGACTGAAGACAGGGCTCTGTTATACCCACATCAGAGTGTGTGACTCATGTTACCTCAAGGAGCAGTGGCTGGGAAAAGAAGTCCTAAAATCTTCAAGATTGTCCATTGATGACGCAAGGCTATCAGGGGAGTCTAGTTACCTAGAAGTAGAGTCTTCTGGAGGAGTATAGTGGGACATGGGTTAGTTCTTCGGAAAAGCAGAAGAAGCAAGGGGCAGAAAGCACATCAATCCGTAGTAGAACCTGAAGTTGCTAAGTCTAGGTGTTTGGGGTTGGATGCTGAGTCCCCGAAAAGCACATCCGCATCCTAATCCCTACTTACTTTATCTGGAAAAAAAATGTTGTTGCAGATATCATGTAACTGAAGATCCTCAAGTGAGTGGATCATAGGAGTTACTGAGGTGGGTACAAGAAAATCTGATAGCCACTGCCCTGATGGGGATGCAGAGGAGACAGCACAGGAACAAAGGTGATGTGGGATCTAAGGTAGAGATGAGAAGGAAGTGGCTGCAGGTCCAGGCAGCCACACCACCTAACAGCCAGAACAGGCAAGGTGTGTGTCTTAGTTACTGTTCTGTGGCTGTAAGGACCCACCATGGCCAAGGCAACCTATAGAAGAAAACATAAAGACTTGCTTACTTTGGGAGGGTTAGTTCATTGGTATCATGGCAGCATGCAGGAGTGGTGATAGAGACATAGCTAAGAGCTTACAACCTCACCGGTGGCAGGCAGAGAAAGAAAAACTAGGCCTGGAGTGGGACTTTTGAAACCTCAAAGCTGGGCTGGTGAGATGGCTCAGCGTGTAAGAGCACCGACTGCTCTTCCAGAGGTCCTGAGTTCAAATCCCAGCAACCACGTGGTGGCTCACAACCACCCATGATGAGATCTGATGCCCTCTTCTGGTGTGTCTGAAGAGGTACAGTGTACTTATTTATAATAATGAATAAATCTTTGGGCCGGAGCAAGCGGGGAGAAAGGAGCGACGAGCACGGTCTACCTGAGTGAACAGAAGAGGTCCTATCCTAAAAGTAAATTCCCAACAACCAGATGAAGGCTCACAACTATCTGTACAGCTACAGTATGTACATTTTTAAAAAAAGAAAGAGAGAGAGAGAGAGAAAGAAAGAGAGGAAGAAAGAAACCTCAAAGCCTATACCCAGGAACACATCTTCTCCAAGGCCACACCTCCCACCACAAGGCCACACCTCCTACAACAAGGCCACACCTTCTAATCCTTCTCAAACAGTTCTACTAACTGGGGCCCAAGCATTCAAACATTTGAACCTACGGGGGCCATTCTCATTCTCCCAGGTTGTGGTACTTTTCTCATCTATAAGACAAAATACAGGACAGAAGCGATTTAAGGAAGACTTTATTTGGGCTCATGAGAGCTCCAGGTGACCCTCAGGAGATCAAGTCAACTTACACACCAACAGCCTGTCTGTCAGAAGTACCAGCTCTGCCAGTTCCCCACGCATTCCGTGTCACATGCAGCAGCACCTACATAGTAGACAGGCTCCGCCAGTTCCCCACGTGTTTCGTGTCACATGCAGCAGCACCTACACAGTAGACAGTCTCCGCCAGTTCCCCACGCGTTCCGTGCCACACGCAGCAGCACCCACTCAGTAGACAGGCTCTGAAGTGCCCAGAATCTATAAAAGATGAACCATCAAGAAGGTGAGATGTCACAAGAGTCATAGCGGGAGCTGACATGTGTTGGACGGCAGACGGGACAGGACGCACTGCACATAACAGAGGATGGAGGGCAAGAGAGGCAGAAAGTCCAGCAGGTAAGGTCTCCCAGGGAACTAATACTACATGGGGGCGGGTGTGTGTGTGGCTGGAACCAGGATGTGAGCGGTTTGGATTTTAATCGGAGATGAGTTCCTCTGACAAATGTGTGAGAAGTTGGGCACCTCAGAGGTGGGGGTGAGTCCCTCAACTTGAAGTTGAATCAGTGTAAGTAACATAAGGGACAGAGTGTTTAAGAGCATGGGCAATGTCAA
This sequence comes from Mastomys coucha, assembly GCF_008632895.1. Lineage (NCBI taxonomy): Eukaryota > Metazoa > Chordata > Mammalia > Rodentia > Muridae > Mastomys > Mastomys coucha. The sequence continues at coordinate 117,423,294 of NW_022196896.1, forward strand.
ACACTCGCCAGCCGCCGGCCTTTCTAGTTTCCAGAGCAGAAGAGGAAGACAAGGGAGGGAAAAGAAGGGGAGGGGAGAGAAAGACAGAGAGTTGAGAGGGTGGAGGGGGAGGGAGAGAGGACAGGGAAGAAGGGGAGAGAGAGAGAGAGAGAGAGAGAGAGAGAGAGAGAGAGAGAGAGAGCTTTGTGTGACCATAGCTCACAATTAACCAAAGCTAAACACCAACAACCAAATAAAGATTAAAGAAACATAGGATATCGGAGACAGAATAAGTAAATACAAATAACATAAGGAAAGCATCCTGGACTGTGGGTTTCAGGATAAAGGAAGGTGAAGAGCAGGCCAGGGATTTAGTTCAAGCAGGCTCTGGTCTGTAGGGTGGTACAGGCTTCATGCTGAGGACCTCAGGACCCTGAGATAATCCACAGTCTCCTCCGGTCTCCTCTGTCTCCTCCTCCTCCTCCCCCCTCCCCCCTCCTCTCTCCTCCTCCTCCTCCACCTCCTCCACTCCTCCCCTCTCCTCTTCCCCATCTCCTCTCCTTTTCCTCTCCCTTTTCTCCCCTCCTCCTTGTCTCCTCCTTCCTTCCTCCCCTCCTCCTTGTCTCCTCCTCCCTTCCTCCCCTCTTCCTTGTCTCCTCTCCTCCTCCTCCTCCTCCTCCCTTCTTCTTCCCCTCCTCCCTTTTCACTTTACTGACCATTTCCCCTATACTTGAGCATAAAGACAACAACAAGTCTTGCATATGGCGATACTGTGAGGGGAGCTTTCGGAGCTGTTAGTGCCCAGAAAGGCCAGTGTCTCCTGGACTCCACACGCTGCCCTGATGGTCCAGTGACATCAAATGCAGAAGGCGAGAGGCCTGGCTGAAGCAGTACCTCATCCACCTCTTGGCACCCATCACCTGTTTTCTCTCCCTGTGGAGCTGTGGTCTACCTGGGGCCTTCCACTCTATCTCCATACATACATACAGTCATATGGCTTCCTGTGTCTCCATTCATAGCAAGGTTTTCAAAGTTTGCTCTCTCCATAGCCCATGTCAGTCCCTCGTTCCTTTGCATGGTCAAACAGCACTCCTTTGCTCAGTTTATTGACCTGTCTGTCTGTCTATCCTGGGTCTGTGGGTAGTTTCTGTGGCTCAGTGCTTATGAGTGGTGCGGCCATAAATAAATATACAAGTTTTTGTTTAGCACCATTTTCAATTCTTTTGGGTGAGTATATACCCAATAGTTGAGTTTGGGGGTCACATGGTCATTCTGTATTTAAGCTACTGGGGGCCTGCCTAGCTGACAGTCACCGTGGCTGTGGCTTGCACATCTCCCTGACCAGCACTGTGTGGAGATGCCAGTTCTTCTACCTGGCTGTTTTATTAGCTATTTATTTTCTGTAGCAACTGGAGGCTGAGCAGTAGTACAAAATGGCCTGGCTGTTTTGCCAAGTGGTTTGACCCTTTCTTCTGAGGCTTTATGGTGGCTTGAGTTTGAACAGCTCCCATAGGCTCATAGGCTCCTGATGATAATGGGCTAAACCTCAGAACCTGCAAGCAAGTCCCAACTGAGTGTTTTCCTTTGTAAGGGTTGCTGTGGTCATGGTGTCTCTTCATAGCAAAAGAACCGTAACTAAGACAGCTGAGCTGGCATGTCATAGGATCAATGCTTTCCCAGTCTTCCTTCGTCTTCTCACATTCCTCTTCCCCTCCCTCTATCCCTCTTCACTGAACTAACCATGCTCCTTAACTTCGAGCATACAGAAAATAGCAAGTTATGTGAAGGTGCCAGCTCTTGCACCCTCCCTTTTGCTTATATACCAAAATACTAGTTCTGGAGTCTGTATAGATGATCACCCAGCATTCTGGTCTCCTTGCACTTAAACAAAACAAACCACTAGTGTGCATGCTTCCATCCTTATGTGTTCAGCCTCTGTGGGTCTTGTGCCTCTCTGACCCTAGTATAAGGCAGGGTGCTAAGATGCTGCAGTGTACTAGCAGAGGAATGCAAAATGGTTGGAGGGTTGGAAGCCCAGCCCATTGACAGCACCAGAGATGGAAATGTTGAGGAAGGGAAATCACCTTGTGTGGCCCAGAGAATTAAAGGAATTCTCATCTTCCGAAGTTGGCATCCAAGAGTGTTCCTGGTGTGTGTGTGTGTGTGTGTAAGAGAGAGAGAGAGAGAGAGAGAGAGAGAGAGAGAGAGAGAGTGCCCATGTTTGTGTACTTTAGTGTGGGTGTATGCATGTCATGGTACTAGTCACAGGACAACGTTAGATGTTGGTTCTCCAGTTCCACCTTGCTTGAGAACAGGTCTCTTTGCCTCTGTGCATGCCATGCTAGCTGTCTCCAAAGCTTCCAGGACTCTTCTGTCCCTACCTCCCATTTTGCACAGGGAAATGGGATTACACATTCACCCTCCCATGGCTGGCCTTTACGTGTGTCCCGGGACCTAGACTCCAGGATCTCTCACTTTACCCATTAAGCCATTTTCTCAGCCTCTGTTTGACTTTATACTCAGAATTAAGAGTGTGCCCAGGGTCAGGTGTCCTGGAGTTTAGATGGGAGAGATTTCTGGAAAAGGAAGGAGGAGAAATCATGGGTGGAAGGCATAGAGAGTTGTAAGGAAGTCTGGGGCAGGTGGGTCTCACTGTCCTAGGGTGTGCTTCCAGTGTGAGGAGGCCCAGTGTCCTGAGTCTCACTATGGGCTGAAGCTTGGGTACCCGTGTGCTGGTATTAGTTCTTCTCCTCTGTGAGAGAGATAAAAGAATAAATTAGGAGAAGAGAGTCAAGTGAATTCCTAGAACTTTTTGAAAACAAAAACAAAAACAAAACATGTGTAGTCTAAGGTTAGGAATGAGGGCCAGAGGTGTGATTGCAAACCTAATACCAGAAAAAAAAAAAAAAGCTAAATAAATAAATAAATAAATGAAATAGGATGCATGCAGATGAGATGGCTCACTGGGTGAAGGCACTTACTGTCAGATCTGACGAACTGAGTTCAATCCCCAGATACACATGAGGAAGAAAAGAACCAACCTCCACATGTACACCATGGCACACACAGAAAAATAACAAATGCATAAACATGTGAAAAGGATCCAACATGTATGATCTAAGAAAGATCAATATCATCACATTCTTCCCAGAAACACATGCACTCACAAACAGACATGAACTTCATATACAGAAACACACATGTGAACACACACAAACACAAGGCACACATAAGCACACACGTACACGCAAAAAACAAACACAAGCAAACATACAATTGCATGTGCCTACAGACACACATATGCGCTTTAGCCAAAGTCATGTCTCTTTCTCTGTCTCTCTGGGGAGGCCTGTACCACATGCTTCGCTGCTCTGGCGACCTCTATAAAAGAGGAACTTGCCACATGCTTAGGACAGTTCCCCGGCAGATGTCGTTGGTGTGTTTTTAACACTTGGGATGCAGTCAGAATTTTAACACACACATGTAATTCTAAGCTCATGGCATTAAACGTGTCAGGTAAGCAGTGAGAGCAGCTTAAGTCACATTTCAACTCGTGAATTTAGAGTTTTCTGAAGACTGTTTTGAAACACATATAAAGTTATAATTTAAGGTCTGCTAAAGCTCAAAATTGTCATGGGGAAGAGAGGCCATAATTTGTAATTATAAAATATAGGGCACAATGAATTCAAATGACCTTTCAGGAACGTTTATGGTCAGGCCACCTTGGAGCAGGACTTTATGAGGGTCGGGCATGTGTGGCCACTTAAGTCCCCCTGCACTTATTCAGACCTAGAAAAGAGGGTCATACTCTGTGTTTCCCCAATACCTGCTGGGGTCCCCAACAGAAGTTTTCATCTTTGAAAGTAAAGATTGCCGTCACACTGAGTGAAACTGGTTATCCATAATAGGCTGCTCATTCACAGGGGGAGACTGAGTCCCTGGCACTGAAAGGGTTAATCCAAGGCTGTCCCTGGCAATAGCAGAGGCGGACTCTAGTCTCTTGTGATCCCACTCTCCCGTCTTTTGCCTGACCTTCTTTGTAGCTAGTGCTGTAGCCAGGTCTCATCAATTTGCTGTCTTACATGGTAAAGCAACATGCGAGTCGTGTACCTTCTTGCCCTGGCTAAAGAAAATCACAAAGACACTGTTGATATCCTGTGTTATGTCAATATGGGCCTCACTCTAAACCAAGTCAAGCTTCAGGCATTCTTGTCACACCAGGGGAAGTTAATCCCTGAGCGTCCCTTTCTGAAAGCTTGCCTTCCACACACCATGCAAATACACATAGGTGCACATACCTGCAGATACATGCTCCCCCTCCAACACATGCGTGTGTGTGGTCCCACATATGCACGTGCATAAGCACATAGGCACACGCTTTCCTCTCCCCCTCCCACACACGAGCGTACACAACCCTTGGCTGCCTTCTACAATAGCTTTCCCGTTGGCAGCTGTCTTCAAGACCAAATCAACTCTGGCCATCACTTCCTTGGAGCACCTCTTCGCTTACCACTGACACAATCGGGAAATCTAAGCTCCGTTTCTGGTACTATGAGAGCCTCAAGAGCCTTGCCCAGCTCTCTCAATGCGGTTCCCAAACCTCCATACACTCTTCACCAGCCCAGCATCTCTTCCTGAGGACCCCCTTGCCAGCAGGATACCACTCTGCCCTCCTGTCTGTGCTTTATGGAAGCAGCTGCAGCCCTTATTCCTGAAGTGTAGCCAGCCAGGTCTCAGCTTGGAGGGTCAGACCACTCACATTAGATGTGAGATCCCACAAGGAGGCAAGCAGAGCTGAGAGGAGGGGAAGGAGAGACGGGAGAGATAGGCATAGTCGTTAGGTCTTCTGGACGTAGCCAAGCCTGAATCGAGAACGAGGCCAAGACACCCACATAAATAAGTTAACAAATTCCTTCTCTGCTAAGCAGATCCAGGTTACCCTTTGATTAACCAAGGGCACCAGGCCTGCGCTCCTACCACAGGTGACCTTCCAGTGCAGGGGTATGGGTACCCCTTAGGTATGGGTATGGTTCCAGATGTGGATGGTCTTACCCATTGCGGTCAAAGGTGCAAGGTGTCCTTTGGAAGCTGAGCAGAGGAGGCAGAGCCAACAGCAGCATGTGATACCACTATACCCATCCACATTCACCGTGGGCTTCCTGGAACCGGCGCCCCACAATCCAGCATAGGGAGAACTGGTCTATAAATCCTCATGGGGTGGGCTACTTCCACTCTGCCTTAAATCTCCATGCCCATTCTCCCACTAGAGCTCTGCAGAATGGTACTAGCGTGAGCCCACCACGCTGGGGTCCTCACCCATTGAAGACCCTTCTTAGAATGAGCCATTTTTTTTCCCTAGCAGCTCCTCCATGATGTTGAAGCATGCTAGGTAAGAAAATCTGGGCTACACGCTTGTGTCTCCCCTTTATTCACAGGTCCCCAGGGCTGTGAGCCAACTTCCTAGCATGGCCAATGGTGACCATTAGGACTTGTTTGACTGACGTTACGACTTATGGGTTTGATGTATCTGATGTATGTAACTGATCCATGGCAGTTATTCTAAGTCTGTCTGTCCATCCTGCCCTGCTCTGACCTGTAGAATCATGCTGAGGTTCTTCTCCTATCTTAGTTAGGGTTTCCATTGACTGTGAAGAGATGACATGGCCAAGGCAACTCTTACAAAGGAAAACATTTAACTGGGGCTGGCTGACAGTCTCAGAGGTTTAGTCCATTGTCATCATGGTGGCAAGCATGGTGGCCTGCAGGCAGGGTGCTATGGAAATGGTTGAGAGTTCCGCTCCAGGATCTGAAGGCATCAGGAAGAGAGCATGAGCCGCTAGGCCTAGTAAGAGCATCTGAAAACACAAAGCCTGTCCTTAGTGACACGCCTCCTCCAAAAGGCCACACCTCCTCCAAAAGGCCACACCTCCCCCAAAAGGCCACACCTCCTCCAAAAGGCCACACCCCTCCAAAAGGCCACACCTCCCCAAAAGGCCACACCCCTCCAAAAGGCCACACCCCCTCCAAAAGGCCGCACCTCCCCAAAAGGCCACACCTCCTCCAAAAGGCCACACCCACTCCAAACGGTCACACCTCCTCCAAAAAGGCCATACCTACTCCAAAAGGCCAAACTTCCTAATAGTGTCACTCCCTCTGTGGGCTTATGGGGATCATTTGTATTCAGACCACCACATCTCCTTTTAACATGACCAAGTAGTCTAGGGCAGAGTCCTGTTGATTGATGCTCTAGTCTCACACAGCACAGTTTGGCCCCAGACCTTGACCAATGAATGGTTCACTCCAACAGATGCCAGAAAGTTCAATGATCTCGGGTCTTTTTCCAGGGGTCAGGACCAGGATGCCCATTGTTAGTAAAATAAGCATGAGCCCCAATTCCACTGAACTCGGCATAATCACTGACTTATCTCTTCACATTAAATATGAACATCTGCTTTTCGTGTCTCTGGAAATCTTGACTCCCAAAGATGTGAGATGAAAGCTGACATAGAAACAGTGGTGATTTTTATCACTGAATGCTGAGAAGTATCTTAGCTGTCGTTCTTATCCATCTGACAGAATGCCTGGCAAAATGCAACTTAAAGGAAGAGGGGCTTATGTTGGCTCAGCAGAGGAAGGCGTGGCAGCTGGGTGGTTACAGTCAGGAGGCAGAGAGAGAAATTGTGCTCGGCTTGCTTTCTCCTTTTCAAGAGTCTCAGCCGCTGGCCCATGGAAAGGGGCTGCCGACATCAAAGTAGACCTTCTCTCTTCAGTTAAACCTTTCTGGAAATGTCTGCCGATGTTGCCAGAGGCTTGTGTCTTAGATAATTCTAAATTCCACAAGGCAAGGCCGTGTCAAGCCAAGAAGAAACGGGACAATGGAAGGGAGGATGGGGATGTTTCCACCCTGACGCTGGACTCAATTCCTGTTACCACTGCATACACAGTGAAAGCGTCCTTCCCTTCAGGTCGCAGCACACAGCCACTTGAAGGAGTTCTAAAAGCAGACTCCCTCCTATCTATCTACAGTCTGTAGCGTGGACATGACTCTATCCTCAGCAGCTGCTGTGACGGAGGCTGGAGATTGTCTTTTGGACTCCATCTTCAGTGGCTGTTGTAATGGAGGCAGGGGATTGGCTAGGGCGCTTTCTGGAACTTTCTAGCTCCTCAGTAGGAATCAGTCATTCACCGTGGGACTTCCTTCAACCTGGGATTTCTAGGGTGAGAAGCCAATGAGCTCTCTGGCCTGGCAGATGTTCACTCTGGGAAGGTTCTAGATGATGAAAATCCAGCTAGGAAGGGCACCAACCGTGACACAGCATTGTTAATAAGCAAACAGCTCTAACCCGAGGCAAAGCAATTCTAAAGGCTCCTGCGGTTTACAGAGATGAAGCTATCAGCTTGACATACTTCTCAAGAGCTCACCTCTGGAATTAGGGCTCCTGTAGACGAAGTGCCACACTCAATGCCCACTCTGTCTAACAGTGATTCAAAAAGGAAGGCACCCACGATTTCCTGTTGTGCAAGTCACTGGCAAGTGCCTGCCAGGAACAAAGGTATAGAAAGAACCAAGAAGGCATCTTCGGCCTCTTGACAAATGCCACCGATCCTGCTTTTGCGCAAATACTAGCTTTTGTCACCTGCTTAAGCTTCTTTGCCCCTCTCAACTCAAAAGAAGGTAACAAGCCACCAGTTCCCCTGCTCATACCCACAGGAGCTCTGTTAAATATCTGATCTCACATCTCACAGCTTAGCTAAGTCTGCAGGGGCCCGCAGGTATCCTCACTCTACCTGTAGCGTGCAGTAGCATTGAAATCTATACGTCTATTGCTCTTTATATATAACTTGTGGGGAATGTGAAAAAAAACAAAAACCCAGCATTTCCTGAGTATAAAGCACACATTTTATTATCCCTAATAAAGCTCAAGAGCTGTCTGATGGTATCCCAGCATCGAAGTCCATCCCTAGTTGACAGTATCAACAATGTTGCCAACACCCGGCCAGCAGCCATGAAGTACACTGTGAAAACTGAGTGCCTGGTCCTACTCATTGGCTGAAAGAGAGCAGGCAATAGAAGAAGTTTTCAGAACTCTGGGTCATATTTTTATTTAATAAATCGAAGTCCTATGAAACAAAGCACACATTTTTACATACACGAAGAGAAGCGTTGACACGATTTTCCACATCGATAGTGAATAAATATACCAAGAACTGCATGTGTGCCCATGGACCCTTATTGCGTGATATTTCACACACGTCTGAGTGAGCCTGGGTGGTCTGGTGGATACCCACACACAAACACATTTTGTTTCTGTGTTATTAATACTTTGGTTTTATTAGCCTTATTAATGACTTGGTTTTTAAAAGAAAAAAATCAGATGATATCAATAACCAGAGTATTATTTCCCAAACTGCCTCATTTTTCATCAGTGCTTCATTTAAAAAAAAAATCTGAAGAGAGAAGGCTGCTTGCCACCTTCCCACCATCCTGTTCATAACATCGGAGAGACTCAGGTGTGTATCTGTGCCTTATTTTTAAGTTTCAACTAAGGCAACGCCTGAGAGAGGAAGGTGTTCCAAATTCTACCGCCAAGAGTTTTTCTCAGGCTCCTTACACTTTTCATTTGTTAAAAGTGTTTAAAATAGAAAAGATCAACATTGAAGAAGAGCAAAAACCTAAGTGAGCTGCTGGCTGGGAATTGGTCTGCCACTGTGGCCGCAGGCGAAATCAACAGTAGCTCCTAGGTCAGCAGTTCTCAACCTGTGGGTCTTGACCCCTGTGGAAGGGGGGTGCACATATCAGATACCCTGCACATCAGATATTTATATTACTATTCATAACAGTAGTGAAACTACAGTTATGAAGTAGCAATGAAATAATTGTATAGTTGGGGTGGGGGGATCACCACAACACGAGGATCTGTATTAAAGGGTCGAAGCATTAGGAAGGCTGAGAACCACTGTCCTATGTAACGGGGAGCCCCCAACCTATGTTCCATGCAATGTCCCCGCCCCCATCCTCTGGCTGAACTGAGCCAGGCAGCTTGAGACCTACCAGGCTTCTTGGCTGGGCTGTTTTCCTTTCCCTCTCAACTATGACCTCTGCCTGGTGGAGGAAGGGAGGAGGGGAGAGGAGAAGACAGTGAGAAAGAGAAACACAGACACAAGAAGGAGGGAGGGGGCTGGGCTGGGTACCAGAGGCTTCTGTTGGAAAAACCACCCTTGGTTATAGAGGGAGGACAGTATCATCTGATTTATTTATTTAAGCCAGACTTTAAAGGAGGTCCAGGTCAGGAGACTCATCACCCTGAGCGATACAGGGTGATAAAAGCGACCCAGCATGCCTGCACCCTATGCCGTCCACCCGGAAGTCCCAGGAAAGACCATCCCAGGCAGGCAGGAAGCCGCGATCTGGGTGCTTTCTTTTGCTCCTTGAATTTTTAAAAGATGAAGGAAAGAGTCAGTAGATAGAATGTGGCCTTTCCAGAAGGCAAGTCAGCCTGACACTGGGCACTGGGACTGAAGGAGAGACCTTTATCCTTCTGAAGCCTGGGAATGTTTAAGGGGCTCCCTGTAGTGCTGTGACAGTCCTCTCTCCGTGAGTGGGCCTGCTCTCCACAGAGCATTGTTCCAGTGGTGGGTGTTGCAAGTCCCCAAATGTGGAGAACCCAGGCCTTTGGCGAGGGGGCAAGAAGTGGCGTACACAGCCCTTCCAGCTCCCTAGACAGTGGTCTCAACCCGCGGGGCCCTCCCCACTGCCCCCAGGAGCGGCTGAGGCTGAGCAGTCTCTGGCCTCAGGTTCAACTTCAATAAGACCTAGCCAGCCCTTGATCACAAGGCTTCTCTGACAGCCATACTCAAGCTTGGCCTAGCTGAGCCCGGGTCACCTGGGAATAGGTTCAAAGGCAAGGAAGCTGTAAACCACCTCCAGGCCCCAGCTAGAGCGGCCTGGCGAACAAAGAGACCCCAAACACTTCAAAAGCGCTGGCTGGCGCTCGGCGTTCAGAGTCCAGATGGCAAAGGGCTGGGGTGGTGATGTCTGTTCACCAAGGCCTGGCCCAATGTTCTGCAATCCTGAGCCCTCCTGCCCTGCTCATCAGTGCCCAGGGCAGGGGACTTCAGACAGGTTCAGCTTCTCCCTAGTCGCAGTGTTCTGGGCCCACCACCGGCCCACAAACGGGAGTACAGAGTACAGAGACTGAGGTTGAACCCCAAGCCGGAATCCTGCACTCAGGGCAAGGTCAGGTAGGCAGGCACAGCGGGCACATGGGCGCTCCCGCAGAGGCTCGCTGTGGTGCCTAAGCTATAAAGCATTTAGGGGGCAGGTTCTGAAAATGTGTCCACGCTGAAGTACCCCAGAAAATCAGTATTGAAAAAAGATCTCCAACTCGCATTCTGGTCCGAGCGGGGCGGCGTCTCTATGGATCCTAGAGGCGAGATCGTGGGGGTGGACATCTCTGCCAACAGGCGAGTATCTGCCCTGCTCCGGGTCGTGGCACTCTGCCTGCACAGCTCCACTCACAGTGGGCAGGACCGCGTTGGAGACGCCGAGGTCTCAGTGCGCGCCCCAAGAGGCTCCCAGCTGCGTCCTTGGTCCAGCGGAGCACATCTGGGCTTGGACTCGCCTCCTCCACCCCTCGCAGAGACCCTGCACCCTGGCTGGGCCAAATCTGCTCCAGGAGACTCAGACAAAGGCAGGCATCGTTGAACCTAAGGGTCAGCACCGCTGATTAGCGGCCCGCGCCTGGGGTAGGAGCGCAGGCTGCGCGCGCGGACCTGGCCTCGGAGATGCCGGCCACAGTCAGGGCCGAAAAAAGAGGAGACAAAACTGAAAGTGCCGCCCGGGGGGGGGGGGGCGGGGGCGGCCGGCGAAGGCCCCAGAACTTGTCCTGCCCCTGGCCACGGTGGCCAATCAGCGCGCCGCCCTCGCTCCTGACAGCTATTTAGCAACCCAGCCGGGATAGAGTTTCCAAAAAAGTTAGAATAACTTCCTCTCCCGGAGACCTCGGTTTTGCACAAGCCGGCCTCGAAATCAGAGCCTTTGCGAGCGATCCGGGAGCCTGCGCTCCGCGGCCGCGGGCTTGGCCAGTGGCGTGCGCTCGGCGCCCCCCCAGCCCCACGCGCGCCGGGCGGGCGCCATGGAGGAGGGCTCCAGCTCGCCGGTGTCCCCCGTGGACAGTCTGGGCACCAGCGAGGAAGAGCTGGAGCGGCAGCCCAAGCGCTTCGGCCGGAAGCGGCGCTACAGCAAGAAATCTAGTGAAGATGGCAGCCCGACCCCGGGCAAGCGCGGCAAGAAGGGCAGCCCGAGCGCGCAGTCCTTCGAGGAGCTGCAGAGCCAGCGCATCCTGGCCAACGTGCGCGAGCGCCAGCGCACCCAGTCGCTCAACGAGGCCTTCGCCGCGCTGCGCAAGATCATCCCCACGCTCCCCTCGGACAAGCTCAGCAAGATCCAGACGCTCAAGCTGGCCGCCAGGTACATAGACTTCCTCTACCAGGTTCTGCAGAGCGACGAGATGGACAATAAGATGACCAGCTGCAGCTACGTGGCTCACGAGCGTCTCAGCTACGCCTTCTCCGTGTGGCGCATGGAAGGCGCGTGGTCCATGTCCGCCTCCCACTAGCGCCGCGCCACCCACCTCCGGAGCCGCACGCCAGGGTAGGTGCTGCGTGTGACCGGCATCCACGACGCACGGGTGGGTGGGCGGACGGGCTAGGGCATCTCTCCTCGTGGAGGTCCCTCAGACAACCGCACAGGGATGGGGTGAGCTTCCTCACCCTGCAAGGGTTGGCAGGACTTGAGAAAACTCTCCTACCCCAGGGGCACGCCCGAGGGCTTTTGCCAGGGGTATCAGTTCGGAACCCCCCGTGGTTCCCCAGCAGGGTCCAAATACACTTACTGGACAAATGGTCGCATTTTCCGTTCTTGGTGGATGGGTGTCTGTGGGTGACCCTGGGGGGAGCGATTGTCAAAACGTCTTCCTTAGGCCAGCAGAGGCCAGGAGATGCGATGCCCGCTGGGTTGTGGCCGACCTGTTGCTTCGGGCTCATTCTGTGGGGCCGAGGAGCCCACGCGTGGGGCAGACAATCGGCTCTTTCTGATCGCAGTTCCGGCCCGCGGGGGCTTTGGATGCTAGGGCGTTCGAGCCCTAGCCTGCTCAGTACGCACAGCGATACCGGCCGGTGGTGCAGCAGAGAGGTTTCTGTTCAGCGCTGGGGCTCCAGGTTCACGGTTATGAGGAGCAAATCGCTGGGCGCCAGGAATGCACTAGACCCTGTGGCCCCAGATGTATGGAACCTCCAAGCGCCCAGGCCTGGGTGGATATAGCGGCTTGGAGTCTCTGGCTGCTGGCAAGCAGGTGGATCGGTAGTTAGAGTTGAGTGTTTAGTGTACCACCATCTTTGAACTTGGAAAGACACAGAGGCAAGCAAGGTAGGGGATCCAGGCTGGGTAACAGGTCTGAGTGTGGGGTGAGTGTAGAGAGCAGGGCCTTACCTTGGAAGAAGGCTCCTCACCAAAGCAGTGCACTGCAACCAGGGTGGTTCTCTCTAGCAGAGCTTTTAGCACGTCCTGCACCCGCTGCTTATCAGACACCTTCCCCAACCTTAGGCAATCCCAGGGGCAGTATGCTCCAGGCAAGACTGCAGGCTCTGCTTCTCTGAGGCCTTGCTTCCATCTTCGAGGGGAGCGTGGTGTAGAAAATTCTTCCCACTTAATTTTCCTTAGTTTTACACAAACCTTGAGCGGTTTTTATTTTTTTTAAATGAAAGTCTCTGCTTTACACAGAAAGAATTTGGATTAATCAAGATCAGCATGACTATCCATTGTCCCAAACATCTATTTATGTTTTTTATTATTTTATAATATCTTGAAAGTTGCTGCTGTGGGTACAAAATGTTGCTCTCATACAGTGGGTTTATTTTCTTTCTTCCTCCCCTTTCTCTTTCACTCTCTTTCTTTCTTTCCTCCCTTCTTTCTTTCTTTCTTTCTTTTTTTCTTTCTTTCTTTTAGAATCTTTTATGTCTGTCATCGAAACTGTTTTCATGAAATAACCCCCGGGATAATGACCATTTCATAGTTTTTAAGAAGAGCTTTTAACAGAGTCACTTGTGGGAATCTTCCCCTGTGTTTGTCAAAAACAGATGGGAATTGTCTCAATCACGTATTTCTCTAGGAAAGAAAGTTTGGGTTGGCAAAGTACTCGAAGCTACAGAGGGATAATACATTAATGCTGTTTTTTGCTGCCTAAATTATGAGTGTCCATTAGTTAAGTTCCACTCACCCCTCTTACTATCATGGTTTACAACACGCCTGAGGAAGCCAGGACAGATGAAATCCACCATCTTTTCTATACACACACATAGAATTTGTTTAAGGAAAATGTCAACAGAACTGTCCTTAAGATGGCCCTTCCAAAAATTATTGAAAGCCAACACCAGGAGATGCTATCCTGATGCAAGAAGTTAGTAAGGGCATTTAAAATTCATTTTAAGATAATTGCTCTCTTCAACAACTTTGACCCAATCACAGTTTGCAATCAAATATGTTTTAAAATCCAAAAATGCAATATCTGTAATAAACAAATGAAAAATGTTAAGAGCTTATTTGGACAAAAAGGCATTAAACTATCGGATAACACATTTGGTTGGAAAGCAAGATGCAGGCCTGTTTACTTTCAAATAATCAAATACAATGGCTAGTCGGGTTAACTGGTGTCTGGCCACAAAGAGGACTCTTTCCAAGGGAATGTGTCCACATTTGATGCACTCACTGATGCTGGACCTGCCTTGGTCTGATTTATGAGGGTCGTGTTAAGGAGCACCTTTATGTTCTTATTCTTAACTCATCCCTCTTAAGGAGCATAAATACAATTGTAATTACTTTAATCTCCTAGAAATGTTGCTAATTATAATTGGTTATTTCTCTGTAACATTTCCAAGGAACATTAATTATAGACCTGGAGGGAGAGGAAACTAGACATTTCAGTGAACTGTGTATACTTTTAATGTCTATTGTGACATATTTTCACTAGCGACACAAAGCTTAGATCGTCCTTGACTGTGGAGAGAAACAGGGCCTGGTCCATGAAGTCCAGCTTATATTAAAGTTTATCCTGTTCTCCCTTGGCTGGGTGTTCAAAACCTCAATTAGACTAAGAACCAGGGTTCTTCCCAGCCAGCAGGACTCAGATAACTGAAAGAAGCCTCAGAAGGGGTCCAGTGTGTTTGTGAGACGTAGGAGCCCTCTGAGCAGGGTCGCTGTCACCTGGTCCAGAACAGAGAAAGGCACCCATTTCTTATCCACTATTTATTCTGCCGTCTTGGTCATAGTTGAAGGCGGCATCGTCTCCCGTTCTGCTGACTCTGCACGGCTTTTCCACAGGTTTTCCTCTCCAACGAGACTGTACTTTCCTTTCCTTTTTTTCTTTCCTTTTGAGCATGTTTGGTTCCAGTGGACGGAGTCCCTGTCTCCCTCACCTCCCAGCCCACGTCAGCCTCTCCTCTCCCCTGGAAGCTTGCTTCATGGAGGTGTTTGCTGCATCCGGGGTGTTAGTTAGTCTCAAAATAAAACTCGCCCCCCTCACCCCCGGGGAGGAACGGAAATGCACAATCCCAGCGGAGCTTTTGTTTGTTGAGTAGACCCAACTGAATAGTTGAGGTACAAATGAGATGGTTTTACAGAACCCCCTACAGTAAGAGCTGCTGGTGGGAGCCATCCCCCCAAAGCTCAGTAGCATTTCCCTGCCTCCCATCTGGCTGGTGTGGTGGCTGGAGAGGCTGGACTGGCTTTCTAAGATCACTTGACATGTCCTTTACTGAGGTTGTCTGAAAATCCCTCTCTCTCAAGCAGGTTGTGAGCCTGGGAGCATTGAGTTTCCACCGGCCTCACTCACTGTGTCCTGAATAGAAGGCACAGATGCGGGGCTAATTTTGCCTGGCAAAGAAATCATGAGGTCCACTCTTTGTGCTCGGAGCACTGTAACTCATAACTGGAGTTTAAATAGACTTAAAAAATATTTAACTAAGCCAAGTTTAAAGGCTGCACTTTGGGGGGGGGGCAGTTTTCAGGTTAGTGTCTGCATCCATCTATTCTCCCTGGTGTCTTTAGGAGTCTCGTGAATGGGGCAGGAATGTCCATGTATGTTTACATCTTTTCTTGGGAGGGGAGAGGGTGCTGCGGAAAGCAAAGGGAACACGAAGCTCTCACCAGCAGAGTTCACAACAGAGGGCTGTAAAATTCAAAGAGGTGGGTTAGTTCCTGTGGCCATGAAGCAGAGCCTGGTTCCAGAAGGATCTAAGACACACAGATGGCTGTCTTCCAGAGCCGAGATGGAACGAAACAGTCAGAAAGTGTTTCAAAGGGTATTGTGCCTGGCCACCTGAGTCTACACATGTGGTAAAACTGAAAGGCATGGAACACACACATACACCACATGCACACACACACATATCCCACATGCACATACATACCACATGAACACACACACACACATACACACACATCACACACCCATGCATGAATAAAATGCTAACACTTGAAGACAACCTAGGGTCTGGGAAGATGCCATCCTTAGGAGAAATGAGTAAAACCACAGAACCTCCTTGAAAAATTAAAATTATCTTGAAGTTTAAAAATTCAAAGTATTTATTGGCGTATAATCATCTTCCATACATTGGAGAATGTTTCATGAAGACACTCTCCTTGAAGTGTATCATATACTTTGATCTTATCCATCCCCATCCTTTCCCCTTCCCAGTAAAAATATAAAATAAAATAAAATAAACATGTTCTATAAGAATTAGTCTATATTTAAATGGGCCAACTTCAGAAGGAACTGTAACTGTTTTATCTGAGTAATAAACTAAAAGAAAACCTACCTTACAATCTATATTTTTCCTCATTTGTGTCACTGTACTTCTACTTAGAATGTACAGTGTCTTTATATAGATATAATTAATTAGAAGTTCCCAAGCAAATAGTTTTGTCCCAGAGACTTGACAGTGGGCATTAATCCCAACAGGAGTTGACCTGCAGACTAATAGAGAAAGAAGTTGCAAATAGATTTTTTTAGTGTCTTTTACAGACACTCTTGTCTGAAAGAGGCATGCGCCTACTTTTGAGGATGTTAGTACTATATTGGCTTTCGTCAAAGTTACACACAATTCTAAAGGATGATTTAGAGTAATATAAATATTGAAGTTACAGAGTGTGTGTGTATGTGTGTGTGTGAGAGACAGAGAGGCAGAGAAAAACAGAGAGAGAGAGAGATGGGATGAGATCTCAAATCATGCACTTTGTCTGCAGAACACGTTCTGTGACCCCTTTCTGCAGCAAACCTTCCTGTGTGATTGAGTTACGTTAAACTACGCCTTAATTGAGTGTTTATTTGGGACAAACATGTGATGCTGAGGCTGTAATTTCCATGCTGATGTAAACTGAGGCACAGTGGATTTTTTTTTTCTCCCCCAGTCAGTGATCACCAATGGCTGTCACATCAAAGGGAGCCTTGGATCGGAAGCTGGAGAGGGTAGCAGGTGGCTTTACTCCACCATGAAGGAGATCTTCAGCGCTCCTTGAAAATGGTTCTTTTGAACTGTGTTTGAGCATCTTGGAATGTTTGGTCATTGTCCCTGACGCCCGCTAAGAATCTTGTGAAGGTCCTGTGATTATGAATGAGACAAGACAGGGCTGAGATGCCTGCCTACTCTGTCTCTGGAGCTTCTCAGGGCTCAGCCTCGGCCCCTCCATTGCTTCCCTTTATCATGTGACCCAACAGAGATTGGGACAACCCGACCCCTGCCTCTTTAAAACAGTGACTTTATTCTGGAGTCTCAGGAAAAGGATCTTTGAATTGATTGAGCCCTCAGACTCTGGGGTTCAGTTTTCGGCCACTTTGAGGAAGGCCAGGTTGAACTCTGTGCATAACGTGGGCAGTGATTTTCAATTCTCCTGTCTAGCTCACTTTCTGCCCAAAGAGCATGTTCCTTGACAGCACATTGGGGAAGGGACAGATGTTCTGGAGTTTATCTGTGTTTCTGCTTATCTGGGGTATGACTGAGAGGGGGTGGGCTTGAAGGAAACCTTGACTTTCAGTAAGTAACCCTTTGTGACCAAACATCCTCCCTGTGGTTGAGTTTGGTGGTGTGACTGAAAGCAGAGGTTCTGGAGGGTCACTGAAGGCAGCTCTAGCCAGCTGTTAGAGAGGGGGCAGAGCTCCATCCCTCTGCTACCTTCCTGGCTCAGAAAGAAGGCCCACGCTTTTGCTGTGCACCATTTCCCATTGTTGCATAGACAAGTGCCACTCGGCCTTCCTGTCTTTTAAAAATAATTTTATTTTTATTTTATGTTTGTTGGAAATTTGCTAACGCATATGTCAGTGCACTTCATGTGCTCCTGATGCCTGTGGAAGCCAGAAGAGGGCATCAGATTCTCTGGAACTAGAGTTAAGGACGGTTATTGTGAACTATGTTTGTGTAAGGAATCAAACCCGGGTCCTGGAAGAGCAGCCAGTGCTCTTAACCCCAGAGCCATCTTTCCAGCACCCCCATGCACAGCCTTTCTGTGACCCCTGTTCAGAAGGTCCCAAAGTCTTCATTGCTTGGACAGCAGGAAAGAGCTGCCTTATAAAATAAACAGACTCCATAGAAGAAGTAGCCTGCTGCTGAAGAAGTAGCCTGCCGCTGAAGAAGTAGCCTGCCGCTGACACACAGGCACTCTGCTGCCTCGTGGGTTCCTTTGTTACTCAGAGTTAACAATCACAGAAATGCTAGCAGCCAGTATTTTCCTCCCATCTTGCCTAGTGATGGACGTTCCTGTTGTTCCTTTCAGGGGTGTAGGTGGACTGATTCAGAGAGATCAGAACTCAACAAAGCCATTGCCTCCCTTGGAGGGTAGAAGTGTCAGTGGTCTTTCTCAGACTTTCACCCCAGGGCTTAAGAGGAGTGGGAGGGAGCCCCTAGTGAACCAGGCCAGGTCACCGGCAGGCTTGGCAAACCCTACACTGCTGACTGCCGCATTTTCCAGAAATTCGTGCAAACGTTTAATCTTATTCTTAAAGAGACTGCTGGTCTTGCTAAATAAAAATATTGTTACCATTTTTCTGTGAACAAAACCTAAAGGCCTGTAGTGGGAGCCCAAGGAGTGGGAAGGTATGTCTTTTTGTTAGGTTGTTTGATTGTTTTGGTTTTGGTTTTGGTTTGAACTTGAGCATCTGGCATGCCTCTGTTGCTATGCTTGGATTGATTTGTGAATGGCTTCTTCATTGGGGATCGATTGCTTTTCCTGAAATCAATTAGTTCTGAATCGCAGACTTGGACGTACGCTGGCTTCTAACTATTGCAAGCCATTAGCAGAGGCCCAGCCGCCAGGATTAAAGTGGATCTGCTTATGTTGCTCCATGTAGCTAGGAACCTTCCAGTAAAGGATCTGGTCACCTAGTCTTCCTGCTGTGACCATTTCTACCTCTGGAAAGTCTGTCTTCCTCCTCGGACCCAGCGCACCTGTTGACTCTTTAGCTCTGAGGTCATCTTTGTAAAAAAATGATTTCCTCAAGTCCCAGTGAGATTTCCTATACAAAGGCCATAGAAGAAGATCCCAAAGGCTGGCCTTGCGGTCACTTGGGTGGCAAAGCCACGTTTAAGGGGTAAACACACCCTCTGGGAGGATCCTGTCATTCCAGAGTTCTGTGTTCTGTGAAGTGCTAACCCAGACCCACATGTGTGCTTGAGACCCCTCTCCTTAGCTGGCCGCTGCTTTTGTTTTCATTGTTGTTGTTGTTATTATTATTGCTATTAATAGTAGTAGTGAAATAAAATGACCCCAATCAGATATCAATGTTTGTATCCTAAGAGCCCAGAAATATCCTATTTTGTGGATTTGTCTCTTCCAAAATGACTTGCTTATATCCCCAAACTGCAACAGGGGACTAGCCGTGGCCCTACCCGAGGGCGTGGCAGAGCAGGTAACTCCCTTAAGTGGAGCCGAGTTATGGAGTTGATCACTTCTGTGCAGCCAAGGGCCCGTCCATGCATACAAGCAAGCTGGACCATAAGGGCAGCATGGACTTTAGGGTGTCTCTCCAGATGACAAATTACTGCAGATATCAGGGCTCCCTCTGAACTAGCTTCTGAGGATGGAAGGTGTTCTCTAAAGAGTCGGTGGAACCCGATCCTTTTGGTGACCCCTCGGCTTGTTTCACATACTCTCTCTGTGTACTGTACTTTAAAAGTGAGCAGTTTTGTGTCATTTAAATACGGGATAATTTCACTTCATCGTGTGCCTCTAGGAGAAACCTCATATATGTTAGTGGGCCGCTTATGTTTGTAATAGGAAAAGTCTGCTTTCCCATGATGGACAAAGTAGCAGAGAAAATGAGATAGGAGCGGGAAAGGTGCTCAGAATTTACTGAGGGTGCAGTAGGGACTTGGAAACTCTAGTCAAGAAGCAGAAGATGTTAGGCTGTGTGGTCTCTGCTTCACTGTTTCCCACAGTGCCTCCTCTCAGCCCAGAACCCCTCAGAGCAGAAGTTCTCAACCTGTGTGTGGGTTGTGACCCTCAAAGGCTTTCACAGGGATTGTGTATCAGATATTCTGCATGCCAGATATTTGCATTGCGATTCATAACAGTAGCAAATCGCAGTTACGAAGTAGCAATGAAGTAACTTTATGGTTGGGGCTCAGCACACCTCAAGGAACAGTATTAAAGGGTCGCTGCATTAGGAAGGCTGAGAACCAGTGAGATTCAAAAGAGTTCTATGAGAACAAGTTTGACCCCCCCCAACCCCTCACCCTCACCTTCACAGAACAATAGCACCACAGAGCCTCATTGGTCCCATGAGCCCAGGCTGGCCCAGGGCAGACCACTTTGGCCTCCTGTCTGCTCTCAGGCATCAACACTGTTCTGTGAAGGGAGTCAGACAATCTACAGCAGTGCTCCTGTTTCTGAAAACCCTATCAGGACCAGAGGAGAGGCCCTGGATGTCAGAGAAAGCAGAGGTCCTCAGGGGAGGGGTTGGGACTCTGAGAAAAAGGCTCAAGTGGCTGAAGGCAGGGCATCAGCAGCCCAAACAG
The DNA here is from genome assembly GCF_008632895.1 of Mastomys coucha. Taxonomy (NCBI): domain Eukaryota; kingdom Metazoa; phylum Chordata; class Mammalia; order Rodentia; family Muridae; genus Mastomys; species Mastomys coucha. Next base: position 117,443,337 of record NW_022196896.1, read on the forward strand.
ACCCTTTCCAGACAGCATGAGAAAGGACCCCATGAGTTGTGCGCAAAGAGCTATCTGACTACCCTGGTATCTCTCTGGCCCCACAGCCTTGAGCAGAAAACAATCCTTCTCTGGGTGCGAGCTTAGGACCACGCGGCCTCCACGGGGCTAGCGAGAGAAAGTGAAGTGTGATTCGGTTTGCTGTCCTTTCCCGGATTTAGTAATTTTAAGTACAGTGCCATGGTCACCGTTGCTTCAAGAGCCACTGTGCATCGAGACTCAGAGGAAAGAGAATCAACCCTCTCTTCCAAGGGGAGCCAGACCACCCAGCCGAGCAATCTTCCTCGTGAGTGGCAGGACTTTGGTTGATGACAGAACGCCACCCTGAGGCTTTTCCGTAGTCAGCTCCTGGCCTGAGCTGTGCATCTCTCTGTACTTAGAGTGAGTATTGTTTAGCACCAATTATGCTGTTCATTTTTTCTGCCCAGAGAGGGCGAAAGGGCAAGCCGAAGACAAAGTAAAGCCCCCTGCGTGTCTGTCCCCGGGTGCCACTTGCACCCCTCCTCCTGCGCGGTGCTTTCCCCTGAGCACAGCAGTCAGTTATGGCTCCCGGGGACGACTACAAGCTTGCGCGGCTGCCCGTGAGCGGCCTGACTCCACATAATGGATTTTGCAATTAATTTAAGTCACTGTTTCCAGAAGAAATCACGTGTGAGTCTTTCCCCTCCGAAACTTCTGACGTGGTATTTTTCTAATTTGGGAAAGTTTAATTAGACAGAAACCAAAGGCTTTCTTGGGTTGCCTTTGGAGGAAGCAAGCTGGTTCTCCAGGGGCCCTCTCAGCAAAACCCACTCTTTTGTGTCTGGTAGAGCTGGCCTAGAATGAGACACCCGAAGTCAGGCATGGGGTAAGGACCATTTTCCTGTTCCCAGGTCTTCAGTTTTCTGAGACCCAGTGGTGGTGGGGTGCTCCCTGGGCCTCAGTTTCCCCGTATGCAAAATGGTGAGTTTCTGATATCCCCACAGTTACACAAAATCTCTTAAGTGCTGATCTGGTCCAGCAACTCCAACACAAATACATAACCCAAAGCCACGAAAATGTGTGCCCACACAAACCTGTGTGTGTGTAGAGACGTTCGCAGCAGCTGGAGGGTGGGAACAACTCAGGTGTCCATCGGCTCAGGAAGGGGAGATAACATGAGTTCCACCCAGATATGGGAAGACCACACCCACATACCGCTAGGGTCAATCCTGAAAAAACTCGAAGCTCAAGCGGTGAGTTGAAAAGGGGCCACAGCTTGTGTGACTCTGTTTCTACGAAATGTCTATACAGGCAGAAAGCTGACTGGAGACTGCCAGAGACTTGTGAGAGTGAAGCAGAGGGACCTTCTAACAGGTGTGGGATTTCTGTATGGAGGGAGAAAAATGTTCTGGAATGTTCTAGTGCTGGTGTCTCTACAACGGGAATGCATTTGATCCTACAGTTATGGAATACTTAAAAGTGTTTCAAATCAGCCATTTTGTATTCTGTGTACTTCACTCTGTCCCTGACTCCTGCTTCAGAAATGCCAGTAGCATGCTCTTCTTTTACTTCTGACTGATGCCAGGTGTCTGCTCACTTCTCGCAGCTCTCAAAGTTGACTGAGGTCTTGAGCTCCAAGGGATGGGATAGGGAAGAGCAAGTGTGTGGGCCACCCACTGACAAGGGCAAGAAACATTTGGCACGTTGGCAATGGGGTGTCAAGAGCTTGCATTGCCCACCTTGGTGACAGGGGCAGACCCACCTGGAGTAGTCTGACTATCTGCAGAGAAAGCCATATCAGGCTGGTGTCTGGATCCAGAGACTCTCCAAGCATTGGTAGCAACAGCAAGGATAGAAAATCTTTATTTGTCTTCTGTGTAGATGCTGTCCTCAGAAGGGATACTGGGAAGGTGGCATCATGTCATTCAAGGCCATTAGGTTGTCCTTCTTTCACACTTTTTTTTTTCTTTTCTCCCAGATGCATTAATTCTGCTGTGTTCTACACGTGTCCTTGAGACATTGTCACATCCACCCAGCTAAGAGGGATTGGCAGGAGGGCTCTGTATTTTCATAGGCAGGGTCCAATACTATTCCTTTTTTAAAAAAAAAATTATTATATTTAGAATCTATCTATCTATCTACCCATCTATCTATCTATTTTATCAATCACCTGTCTGCCTGTCTGTCTGTCTGTGTCTGTCTGTCTGTCTCTTAGTCTATTGTGAGAGTGTGCTACAGCCCATGTGTGGAGGTCAGAGGGCAACTTGTGAGTGTTCGTTCTCTCCTCTTATCATGTGGGCTTTGGGGACTGAACTCAGGTTCTCCATCTTTGTGGAAATGGTGTCTGGCCTATTATAGAAGGCTGAGCTTTGGTTGGATGGAAGTCACTCTGTGTGACCCACCCTGCTGTGCTTAGAATGGGCAGCTAGAGAAACTAGAAGCCAGAGGGGCCATGAACAGTCACTGTGGGGGATATGGAGGACAGTGGCTTCAATGTCCTGGTTGTATTTGTCTATGATGTGTCGATAACTAAACCTTTACCCACAGGGTCATCCATCTCACAGATCCCCAGTCCTGTTTCTTTATGAAAGCCATCACTTTGGTGGTACCATGTATGCACTCTAGTGTTGAGATGTTTGTGGAAACCCAGGCACTTGCTGGCCCTAGTGTTGGCTGGATTTTGAGAATCTGGGCAGGAACGTCTCCCTGCTCATCCTCAGGAAGCTGCCAGCAGACAAAAGCCACTTATCTTGGCACTGCCCCTCATTCCTCCCTGCCCCACCCCAGGTCAAGTAGAACAAAGAGAGATCCCAAAAGTGTAGGTGGAAACAGAAGGATTGGCCTGAGGTCCTGGGTAAGCTATGCTGTTGGCTCAATTCGAGAACTGGATCATTCTACAATACGGACACCGCGTGGTCTTGTAGACCCTCTGCTTCTGCCCAGAGTGGGCTCCCCTGCATCTGCGGAGCTCTAAGCTACAGACAGATGTGTGCTTGTTCACCACACACACAGGCAGCACACACATTCTCTTAGGGACGCTGCTTGTTCCTCTTTTCAGATGCTCAGAAGGGACTCTGACATGCCCGTCCCTCTTCCAGGCATCTATGTACTATCACTTTCTTCCTGTGACTTCCAAATGGTTTTCAGAGATGCTTTGTAGGTGCCATGAGCCAGGTCAGCACACTTGGGCCTTGCAGTGCTTCATCCTGTCTTGTCCCTGCCACTGTCCCCAAAGCAGGGGACCTGATGGGAAAGTATGTGCTTGGTCAGCTTCTTCCTCAGCTACCTGTTCCCAGAGAACTGAGAGCAAAGTCAAACTTCCGGATGAGTCCCAAGAGGAACATGGATTTTTGTCCCTTTGAGGTCCGATGGCTGCATCCAGTAAGTTTAGTTATCTGCCACATCATAGACAAATGCAACCAGGACATTGAAGCCACTGTCCTCCATGTCCCCCACAGTGACTGTTCATGGCCCCTCTGGCTTCCAGTTTCTCTAACTGCCCATTCTAAGTGCAGCAGGGCGGGTCCCACAGAGTGACTTCCACTCAACAAAGCTTAGCCTTCTATAATAGGCCAAACACCATGCCAATCAAAAGTCTAAAACCAACCGGGAAGAAAGTGCTAGCCGATGTTTCATATCCACTGAGATCTTCAAATGGCTGTGAGGAAAAGCTGCCAGAAACAGAGAGCTGTTTCCATCTGTGTCCAGCGACGTCGCCTCTGGCCTACTTTATTAGACAAATCATACTGTCCTCATATCGATAATCCAAATCGACCCATAATCATACTAGATGGTGACTTAGGCAGTAGAAAATATTAGCAGAACTACGAATTCACAACAGAAAAAGAAACACCAAGGAAAGTGTGAGATTCCAATACTACAAGAAACTCTAAATGTTGGCAGACGTCATGGCAGATGATCAACAAACATGGTCATCTTCAGATCGGAGGGAGGAGGGGAGCGAACCTTGCCCCCCATCTCTGGCCTGGAAGAAACCTCATACAGTTTGCCTAAGAAGAGTCGGAGTTTTTAAAGTTGAAAATATCTCTTTTCAGTGAACTTTCTAGATTATTCAAGCTATGGCTTTTCACACAGCCGTTTGGTGCTGGGTATGGAAGTCAAGGCGTTGGAGTGCTAGGCAGGGGTTCTACCCTTGAGCTACATCCCAGCTGGAATTCTCTTGAACCAGCACTTCTGTCTCTAGGGAGCCTTCGAAATCAACCTCTTCTCAACTTCTTCTCAACCTGTGGGTGCCACTCCCTTGAGGTTCCCATATCAGACATCCTGCAGATCAGATATTCATAGTTCATAACAGTAGCAAGATTACAGTTAAGAAGTAGCCATGAAAATGATAACACAGTAGTGTTTATACATTAGACACAGTGTGAAGGTAACAATAATCAGTTTCGAAAACAGCACGGTTACAATCACACAATGCAACATCATGCAAACACACTCCCCCTCCCTTCCTGTCCCCCATCTTCATTCCATTGTACTGTGTAAAGTAGAAAACCCCTCAGGCTGCAATTCACTGAAGTAGCCTGACACCAACCCTGTACAGTGAGCTTGCGTCCGGGACAAACATGTTTACTAAATAGCCCACAGATGCCTTGAATCACCTTTGCTGTCTGGGAGCACAGACACAGAGAAGGCTCTCAAGGACAAAAGATGCCCACCAGTACCCCTTCCTCCAGGTGAGGCCAACCAACCCTCTCTGCTCACCCCCATGAAACAATGCTGTCGCCACACTGTTTCAGCCACCACTCTCCAGGGGATGGTTTCTCCTTAGAACTTTCAGCATTCTCTCTGCACCCTACTGAAGTGATCAAGGAAGGTGGCTCAATGGTGGGGCACTGGCCCAGCAGGCTGCGGGCTCTACAACAAAATCCAAAAAGTGGCCTTTTGAGGGATATTGTCACACCTTCCTCAATCCACGGGTGACCCCTGTCCCTCTCCTCACACAGTGACTGTTGGCTTAATTCCTCTGGAGTGTGCTAGCTAGGCTGCCTTAGGTCAATAATGTAGCTCACAGGCTCCTCTTGACATGGGGATGTGGTTTTGACTATGAGACCACATCTTGAGCTCCATCTACCAGGGCCACCTGCCACTGTGGGGTCCTCGACTGGTTGGTTCCTCAGGTTTAGGGCAGAGATCCACATGTGTTTATCTTCCCACTGGACGACCCACCTCTGCCGTTGCTCCCGGTGTTTTCTACTCCTCTGGGGTGCCATTTGAGAGGACACCAATCACTGGCTGCTGTAGATTGTGGAAGCAAGTGGAAAACAAACAAAGAAGCAAAAACATCTAAATGAACTCATTGACTACTTCCCTGGGCCATGCTGAGAAGAGCCATTTAAAGCCACCTCGGTCCTGGGAGCAGGAAGGAAGCCACTGACCTGTAGGTGTTTGTATTGTGCTTCTGTAGGGTAAAAAGATACTTGTTCAGCACCTAGGTCACAGCTGATGCTGTGCATGGTACATGCTTAGGACCTGGGAGGTTTGGGGACTCCATGTGGGCTCAGCTTCTGACCTGGGTCCCCTGCACATCCCATTTCCTGGGACCTGCTCTCTGCAGCCACTTTATAGACCGAGCTAAGCCTCCCCAGGGCTGGAGAGCAACCAGGCTCTGAATCTTGTGTCTGACTCCTTTTAGAGTCCTTAGTTGTAATCTAATTTTTGTTATTCTTGTTTTCTTTCACACATTTGACGAATACTTCTGGCAAATTCTAGGACCACACTTGCCAGATGACCAAATCTTTTTTCAGAGTAATGACTGACATTTTTGTGAGTTTCCATCAGCTAGGCGGGAAGTGGCCAGAGGTGAGGGGCAAGCTCTCCCACGCTCAGATTCCCTCTGTAGCACTCACTGCCATAAATATGTCCCACACTCACAGGCCTGCACCTTAGTCCTTGATTCAAAACCATGGATTCCTTTTGTAGAGATCTCAAAGAAGTAAGAAGTTAATGGCTGGGGTCAGTCCCCTGCAGGGGCCTCCTCAATGAATCAGCGCCCCGGGAGCGGGAGCAGGGGTGACTCAGAGCCAGAGTTTGTGTCTCCTGGCTCCATGAATAAACAAAGCAGGAAAGTCTGAGTGATCCCTGGGGTGCAGGGTAGGAGGCGGCTCCCAGCTCTGAGGACGCCCCACCCAGCCCAAGAGCCAGGTCAGCCTGAGGAAGGGAAGATGGGGGGAGAAGGCTGGACCTCACTGGAACAAGACTTAGAAACAGATCAGTGGGTACTCAGGGAGCTGCTGTCCCAGTAGGTTGAGGTCTCGTGGGGGGTGGGCCTTAGGGTACCCCACAAATAAACGACCACAGACAACTGCTCTGGCGATGTCCATGCCTGGATTACACGTAGATACATACACCACCACCATCTTCCCACTCCTCCCCTCATGAGCCTTCCCAGTCTTTGTACCTTGACCCTGGGTACCACTGATGCCCATCCCGCTTCCTGAGCACCGAGTGACAGGGTACCATGGAGGTGGAATCCCCTCTTCCTGTCTTCTCCCTCCACAGGATCCTGAGTACGGAATTCAGGGTAGGGTTGGACCTTTGGTTCCTGGATTCTCCAAGCATGTAAGGTTCAGAGGATCTGGCTGAAAAGTGGCTGCCGTCCCTTCTCTTTCTGTTCCTGGGGACACAGACATTGTTGCCCTGCAAAGGCAGATGGCCAGAGGGGGTGCTATAGGCTCAGATGGTCCCAACCATTCCATCCCATTTATCCTGAAAAAGGGTCCAGGGAAGCTGGGGCTCCCTCCATTTCACAGATAAGGAGACTGGGGTCTCCAGAAACTGGATAGTAATGGGCACAGGCTAGGAAGCGAACACCAGGTTGTCTGCTTTTAGCAGATTGCCAAAAGGTCCCATTTCCCCACATGAAATATGTCTCAGCTCCGAGTGAAATGTTTCTGCGAATGTGAGGCAGCCATTCATCCCAGCTGCTGTGTGTACTTCCTAAGGGTGAAGGCCCACCTGGGTCACAGCCAGGTACTTGCTGGCATTTTCTATACTCTTGTCAACTGCTCTCAGGTGGTTCATGTGTTCATGGTCAGGAGGAGATGGAGCGTGTGTCTCAAAACTGGTGTCAACAGCCGGGAAGATCGACCCCTAGGCCTGCAGATTGGGCCTTTACACCAGGAAGGTCAGGGGAGAACTGAGCACAGAGTTCCTGGTGTATGGTGTTTGGGGGGGGGGCTTGTCTTCCTACTGTGGCATGAGAAATATCAGCTCTTTCTCCCGCTAGTAGCCACAGTGATACCCCCAGTGGCTAACCGCCCTTCCACGTGGAGTGAGACTCTTTAACAATTCACAGGTCCCCTTGACGAGAACCACTTTCCGCTGCTGTACCATGTTGAATTTGTTTCTCACTGTTGTGACAAACTGCCTGACAGAAGCAGCTTCAGGAAGGGTTTCTTTTGGCTGCCTGAGGCTGCAGACCATCATGGAGTGGGGGAGGGCATGGCAGTGGGAGCAGGAGGCAGCCAGCCGGCCACACAGCATCCATAGTCAGGAAGCAGAGAGATGAATGCTGGTGTCCAGCCCCCTTCTCCTTCCTATTCAGTCCAGGACCCCATCCCCATCCAAAGAATGTCTTCCTACTGTGGTATGGAATACTGCCACCCACACTTAGGAGACGTCTTCAAGGCTCAGTTAAAGCTTTCCGGAAAAGTCCTCACAAACAAAGAGGTGCGTCTCCTAGGTCCAGTCAAATTGACAAGGAAGATGTCATATGTGATCAAAATGCCCCTTCCAGTTATGGAATCTTTGCAGTCTCCCTGCTTCACGGTGCTCAGTGGGAACTGGTGGTCTTCTTCCTGATCCTCAGCTCGTCCTCATATGGTAGTACTGTCTGCACATTGATCTGACTCACAGTCACTGGAGTAACAGGAGCTGTGTCCCACTAAGTGTTTGGCATTACCTTCCAAGTGCTGATTCCTTTACCTTGATTCCCATTGCCTAGCAGTTTGACCAACCTGACTGGCCTTGCCCCTTCTTGCTTCTGCTCTGCATTGAGCAGGCTTTCTCCATACTGGGCCCTGTGCCCAGTGCCCATTAGAATAGAGTGTCAGGGATCCAGATGCTGGTCCCTAAAACATGGCATTCTCCTGGTCTGTGACTTTGCTCCTCTGCGCTTAGCTAGAACACCCTTCTGACCCTCTTTAACAGCTGCTTCCCCTGTCCACCCATGGGCAAGCTCTGGTCATCCCAGGACTCCTACTATAACTACCTAAGCTCCCTGGCCCCAGAATGCCCTCTAGTGATGGTCCTTAGCTGTGACATCCCACGTGCCTGTCAGAGCCAGTCATCTGTGAGCCCACATCTGGCTGCCTTCTCCAGACTGCAGAGGCCTGGCATCGAGTGATGCCTGGATAGGAGAGTATCTGAGACATTACTGTATGAACAGAGGGGTGGCTGAGTACTACACACGGCCAGACATGCATGTGATGTGTGCTCATGTGAAGTTTCACTATGGGCCAAATGCTGAGAACTAGAAATTGGTAAGGGTGAGCCACCCTCATCAGGGTCAGCAGAGGGTACGCAAGGTGACTGGAAGGGAAGTATCCCATAGAAAGCCAAGGTAACTTTGGGTATGGTTCTGGGACCAAGCAGGAGGATGAGTGAAGCTTAAGGAATGGTAAGATGGCAGACTGCCAGCAGCCGCACACTGGTGCGCAAAGCAAATGGTTTGACCCACAGGAGATGGGCCAAAAAGATTAGCAGCGGGCAGTGTCAGACACTCGGTCTGGAGGAGGCTCAGCAAACACGCAAAGGATAGAAGAAATAGAAGCAAAGTCCCCATAGAAACTGCAGGCTGCGAAGACAGGTAGCAGTGCCCAGTCACCTCCCTGTCTGTGTGATGACCACTGAAGATTCGGTCCTGCCCACACCAGCACCCAGAGTCTGGGTGTGCTTGCTCAGCTGTGGCTTCCTGCACCTGGTCCTTAGTGCCTTGGAGGAAAGGCCCTGGGAACTCATCAAGTATAACAGTCTAAGACAGAGCTCAGGCAGGAACTGATTTAGAGGCCCCCAAGCTTCTACCTGCTCTCCTGGGAGATGCTGTCCTATGGTGGTACACCCTGGGCTTCATCCAACTCCGTAGTCAGGCAGGATTTGAAAAGGAAAGCCCTCAAGTCTGATTGCCAAGTCCAGAAGCAGGGTGGGGAAGCCCTGCAGGATGACAGGTTCAGCCCACTGCACTCAGGGATACAGCCACATCAGACACTGGTCCCCTTCCAAGCTACATCCTAAAAGACATTTCCTGGGGCTTAAAGCAACCCTGGATGACTGCATCTGTGACAAGCTACATTCTCAGCACAGCCTTTGCTGATGTCATGCCCTAGAATAGTCTATGGTAGAGTGAGTTTCAAGAGGCAGAAGGAAGACCTCGAAGGGATCAGTGGGCATCGGGTGGCCAGGTCACAAACAAGGAGAGAATCAATCGTTCTGGGTCCCCCAGGGTGGTGGCAAGGCTGGTGTTACCATAGCGTTTGGGGATATGTAAGACAAAGGGAGAGGGAGTTTGATGGCTTAGCCTGGCAGAGCCTCCTGGGCTGGGGGCTCTGGTGGGATCAGCATTCTGAGAGCAGGCAATGAAGGCTTAAGGAATGGTGAGATGGCAGACTGCCAGCAGCTGTGCACAGCAAGCAAATGGTTGGAGTGTTTCCTTGCAAAAGATGAGTCTGGGGGGAACTCAACAGACAGTTGGGTCTCGCTTGTGGTGAGCAGAAAGACTGGTCTGCTCAGGGTGGGGATTGACTCCTAGTGCAGTGAGGATCCATTTCAAGGGAGAAAAAAGGACTGGTTCGGGCTACTGCTGTGACTCTGCGCTGCTGGTGAAGCAGAGGCTTGCATTGTCTCAAAGAGCAACCTGGGCCCTTGGTGAGACTTACCTTAGGCAGCAATAAGGGGGAACAGAGACGGCCTTGGTTCCAGGAAGTCTTAAAGGTTCTGTGCATTGAGAGATTCAAGAGCAACACAAAAGTCACACTTGGAATGGGAAGATATGCTCACAGACCATAAATCTGATAGAGAATTAATACCCAAGGGGCTGGAGAGTTGGCTAGAGTTTCTCAGTCCTCAGCACCCACATAAAAGCTGGGGAAGATATGGGGAAAACATCTGCAAACCCAGAACTGTGGATCAGACACAGACCTCACAGTTGGGACAGTGAATTTCAGGGTTCTGTGGGAGATTGAATCTCAAACACTAACATGGGGCACAACAGAGGAAGACACCTGATGCCAACTTCTGGCTTCCAAATTGGTGAACACACACACACATACACACATGCATGCACATGCACACACACATGGAGGTAATATCCAGAATATATAAATAATTCCAAAGATTCAACAATTAAAATGTGCCAAAAGTTTGGATAGACATTTCTCCAATGAGAAAGAAATGACCAGCAAGCCCATGAGATACTCCACAAGATGGCTGACCTTCAGAGATATACAAATGCCACCACTGTGAAATTCTACCTCACCCCTCAGGAGGAAGCGTCTAGCAAAGGCAGACAGAATTAAACAATAGCAAGTACTTGAGGGATGGCTTGGTCATGGAGGAGCCCCTTTAGGTACCCAGAAAAGGAGCAGCCTGCCAGACAGACACCTGCTGTCAGGCAGATGGATGGACGAGTATAGACCAGCATCCAGAGCAAGGTCATCCAACTATGGCAGGAATGGCTCCAAAGCTTTCAGTCACCGGTGTTCAGACGTAAGGCAACACACCCTCTGGTACTTTCCTACTTGGTGTTTTCTGCTGTTACAATAGGACAGATTAAGTTGGGTGTTTCAATATCCAACGATACGGAAATTAGGAGGAATGATGCTCATGACATTCAGATGACCACAGCAAGCGTAGAGTGTGCTGCTGATATGATTCTGAGATGGTATATGACAGTGACCCTGTCCCCAGGCTGGTTCTGAGGACAGTGACATCAACTGAGCCTCACAGACCTCAACTTCCCTGAGGGAACTGAGAGCTGTGTCTTTCCAGTCCTCTGTCTCTGACAACAGGCTTGACAACCATTTCTGTTAGCATATGCCTCAAGGTCCATCCAGGTCACAGCTATGCCAGGATTTCATTTTTAAGGCTAAGTCATATTTAATGTTTACAGCTTTATGTATAGTCACTATTCTGTGAATGAACACTTCCCTGCTTCCCACTTTACAAGTCTCTCAAAGTCACAGGGTCTAGAGCCCGAGGCACCATCAATAAGATCAGACATTCTAAACTGTCCCCAGTGTGTGCTCAGGCTATGAGTCCATGACAAGAAGATTTCTATAGATGGAGCCAGCATTGGTCACCTGTCTAGCTAACTGTCCAACTATTGGAAGTTTTGTGGGCATGTGCTTGGGACCCCATGTCTGCTCTCTGAGTATTCCTGCCCTTCTCTTCATTCACAGGTAGATCAATGCCAGATTTCAGTGCATGGCACAAACTGCTCCTGGTTGATGCAGAGGCTCAGCCTTCTATCTTGGAAATCAGTAGCTCTGCTTCAGGTTAGAAATTGCTAGAAGACCTGAAATACATATGGTATGCACCTAAGGCCCCTGCCCTGACCCACCGGACCCCAACACTGTCTTGGCCCCAGCCCTGCTATAGCATAGACCATGATGGCCTAGCCAGATCTTACCTAGAGCACCATTTCCCTGGGCTAAAGTTCAGATGGTAAAAGAAATGGCCTTCACTTGAGCTAACCTTGGCACTCAAGGGCACAAAGCTGACCCTGAACACCTATAACTGACCCAGGACTCTGACTGGAGATTCTTTTAAGAATATGATGCCAAGAAGTTAGAGAGGGCGTGAAGATGGCCAAGGCCTGCTACTGAGACTCTGACCGAGACTCAGCTGTTTTCCCATTACCATGGCAGAGACATCTTCGTGTTTTTAATTATAAAACACAATTTATTCCCTTACAGTGTATAGGAGTGTGGTTCAGTGGTACTGACTATACTCATGCTGGTGTGTAGGTGTGTGGTTCTGTGGTTCTGTGGCACTGACTACACTCATGCTGGTGTGTAGGTGTGTTGTTCCTTGGCACTAACTACACTCATGCTGGTGTGTAAGTGTGTGGCTCTGTGGCGGCACTGACTACACTTATGCTGGTGTGTAGGTGTGTGGCTCTGTGGCACTGACCACACTCATGCTGGTGTGTAGGTGTGTGGCTCTGTGGCACCGACCACACTCATGCTGGTGTGTAGGTGTGTGGCTCTGTGGCACCAACCACACTCGTGCTGGTGTGTAGGTGTATGGCTCTGTGGCACCGACCACACTCATGCTGGTGTGTAGGTGTGTAGCTCTGTGGCACTGACTACACTCACGCTGGTGTGTAGGTGTGTGGCTCTGTGGTGGCACTGACTACACTCATGCTGGTGTGTAGGTGTGTGGTTCTGTGGCACTGACTACACCCATGCTGGTGTGTAGGTGTGTGGCTCTGTGGCACTGACTACACCCATGCTGGTGTGTAGGTGTGTGGCTCTGTGGCACCGACCACACCCATGCTGGTGTGTAGGTGTGTGGCTCTGTGGCACCGACCACACTCATGCTGGTGTGTAGGTGTGTGGCTCTGTGGCACTGACCAAGCTCGCACTCTTTGCTGGCTGAGTAATCCCAGTCACTCACTGTTAGAACCATCAGAAGCCCTCACCTCTGCATCCTCATCTCCAAGGTTTAATTGAACACTCATTAAACACTAACTCCCCATCTCCTGCCCTGGCTCCTGGTACCATTCTAGTTCCTGCCTCTGGGGACCTCCTATGACAGGAATCCCACAGGATTTATCATTTGTGACTAGTTTATTTCAGTTAGCGTATGCCTCACAGTCCACCCAGGTCACAGCTATGTTAATATTTCATTTTTAAGGCTAAATGATATTTCATGTTGTACAGCCTTATGCATAGTCACTAATCTGTGAATGGACACTTGCCAGCTTCCCACTTTTGACTTTCATGAATACTACGGCTATAAGCACAGTATACTCTTCTACCATGCTTCTTGATGGCCACAAAGCTTGCTGTGTCACAGTGATCCAGGTATCAGCTGGGTCCCCATAGCACTAAGCTCCCTGACTTATCCTCCAGATGTGATTGGACCCTCACATCTATGTTCTGGGTATCACGTTCTCTCTGCCATACCAGTCCCCTCCCTGTGACCAGCTGTCCTCACAGACTCTGTTCATAACTTCCCAACGAAGCATAAATGAAGTCCACAGGGAAGGCACTGGCTGGAGGACAGAAAATAACAGCATATCATAGCCTGAGTGGATTTACAGAGTTCTTGCCGCTAGAAGGCTCCAGCAGCAGTGCAGAGGCTATGAAAGACAGTTGTTGGCATCCTTTCCTTTGCAATGGTTTGATCTAATAGGGCAAACCAGGGAGGGAGACAGGACAGCTGGAATCTGCCACTCTCCTGGACCACAGGGGACTCAGTTCTATTTTTCTTCACTGGGTTGAAACATGGTAGGCAGAAGTCTCTCAAGGAGCCCTGAGGATGGGGGACAGCGGGGAGGGGATGTCACCTCAGGACTCCCTGTGCCCACTAGGACAGAAGAGATCCAGCCATTCCGCCACTGGATAAAGGTAGACTCAGCCAAGAGATGAAAGAGGACATTTGGAAGAGCCTGGGATGCTGAGCAACATTTCCTTAGAGGGTCCCTGTGGCCATGTGCGCCATGTGGCTGGAAACTGTGGGATCTCACACCATCTGTAAGGGCTGGGCTTCCAGCGGCTGCAACACTGCAAATTCCTGGTGACACAGGAGCCAAAGGCACTTTGTGAACTTCTACTCCCTCACCAGGGGACACCGTGAGTCAGGCCATACAAATTCCCATGATGTCAGCCACTCTGCTTAGCTTCTGGGACTCCTAGGTCCCCATGCCTTTCTCCCCCTGTCCCCAAGTAGCAAAGCATAAATAAACAGATGGAAAGTTACCTCACAGATCCTGGCAAAGCCCTCTGGCCCTGCACAGCCCTGGCTGGGTGAAAGTTTACTTTGGAGGATTCTGATGCAATAGACAAAGACAGACAAAGGAGATGGCTGGTCCTGGGCTCTAGCACAGCACTGTCTGTTGGGGCTTGGAGGGAAATGGATGCAGGAAGGGCCCAGGCTCCGGGTCAGAGTTCAAGTCTCCAGCTCCGTAACTGTCTATGGTGACAACTGTGACAGAGGCTCTGGGAAGAAAGAAGCCTCGTGCTCATCTGTGCCCCTTACACACTAAGTGTTGTCTACAACCACTGCTAAGAAGCTCACTGCTAGGAGATGCCAGCCAAGTGTGCCGGTGTCCACTTGTGATCCCAGCAGGTACACTGAAGTGAACAGAAGAGGCTGGGGGGCGGGCTCAGCTGGTAGTGTTTGCTTCAGGAACATGAGGACCCAGGTTCAACCCCTTAAATCCATACACAAAGGTTGGGTGGCATGGTGAAAGCGTTTTCAGTCCCAGCACTGTGGAGGCAGAGGCAGGAGGATCCTTGGGGCTCAAAAGTCAATCAGTCTACCATAACTGATAGATGTGGGAAGGGAACCCTGTCTCAAAAGATAAGGTAGAGAGCAACTGAAGAAGACCCATCCACCCTACTTACATACGTGTGCACACACAACTACATGCATATGTGTACCCATAAATACCCCCCATTAAATAAGTACCTAAATAAAGTCCGGGCCAGCCTCAGAAACACAGTGAGATTTATCTCAAAAGCAAGTGCAGTGGTGAAGAGCACTGGTGCTCTTGCAAAGGGGTGAAGTTCTGTTCTCAGCACCCATGCCAGGCAGTTCCCAATCACCAGCTCCAGGGGCTCTGGAACCCTCTTCTGGCCTCCATGGGCACTTACACCCACATGCATACAGGCATACACATGACTAAAAAATAAAACATTTTACATGCATGCATGCAGGCATACATTACATAGCATACATATATACATTACATACATATATACATACACACACACATATATGATGCATGAAGCCTAAGCAGATGGTGAACAGGAGCTTCATGGGTGGTGGAGACATCCATGTAGGAGAGCCCATGTCTAGCCGAGCCCAGATCCCTTTGTCCCATGTACAGTACTATTAGGCAGGCTTAGGTTCCAGCAGCAGTTGCAGAGGCAAAGACCTTCCCTATGGTGTAGTAGCAGAAACTACTCCATCAGGAGAGAGAAAAGCGTATGAACCCACAAGAGCCTTCACTTAGGCTCCTCCCAGCCAGCGAGGGAACAGACAGAAGCAAAAGAAATCAACTTCCTCAGAAGCTTAAATTCTGGGTCATTTGCAAGAAAAAGAAATGTTCTGATCTTTCTAAAGAATCTATCATTGGGGAAATAGGAGGGCTTCTGTATGAGATATAAAGGTAGTTTAACATGGATGGATAGATTTACAAAGTTTGTAACACGCTTTGGCAAAATGTGCTACAGAGTGTCTGATGAATTCATGTTCTTTTGATCATTTATGTCAATCAGCACTTCCATAGTCAGAAAAGAGAGGAAGTGTGGTGGACTCGGGGGTCCCGAAGCGTTGTGTGGCAATGCTGCTTCTGGAGCAATCTCTGCTACTTGAAACCTCAGCCTTCATGCAGGAGCCTCTTCCTGTACTGTGAGCAGCTCTGTTTGAGTCAGCAGGGGTGTCTGGCAAGATTGTTTTTGTCTTTTAAAGTAATTCCATGGGGGTGGGGGATGGTAAGGGAGAAAGCGAATCAACAAAGCACACTTCATTCAAAAATGCCACAGTGGCTTTTAAGACCTTGCATGGTAATCTAAAAAGATAATAATAAGATAAAGTAGTTACACGGAAACTAAAAACTGACGGGAGTCCTGATGGCAAACAGTAGACGATAAATAAATATTTGTAGATGATACAGTTGCCTTTCAGGAGCCCCGCGCCCCACCCGGTCAGCAACACAAGTGTTACTCAGAATCAGTACTCATAAGCAAGCAGCTCGGACCTAGGACAGAGTTCAACACTCTCTTGTGCGCATCAGCAACAGCCAAAATGCTCTCTATTGTCAGCCAAAAAGATGCCAGCCACAGAAATGAAGCCTAAGGCAAGCTAGGGAGATGGCTTAGCCAATAAATACTACTGTCCTTGCAAGAAGGACAACCTGAGTTCAGAAGCCCCAGAGCTCACTTTAAAATAAAAGAAACCAAGTATGGTGGTGGTGGTGGTGGTGGTGGTGGTGGTGGTGATGGTGATGGTGGTGGTGGTGGTAGTGGTGGTGTGGGTGCCAATGCTGGGGACAGGAGACAGGTAGATCTCTAGGGATTGCTGGCCAGCCAGCCCAGCCTTTTTGGTGAGCCCTAGGCCATTAAGAGCCTCTCTCAAAAGAAAGGTAGGTGGTGCCTGAGGAAAGACACCTGATTTGTCCTATGGCTTTTAAACATACACACACATGTGCATGCAGACAACATGATACAACACAGAAGAAATTTTAGATACTACCTTGTATCTGCCTGATGAGGGATGGGGCAGGTTCCTCTACAGACGAGTCTCAGCTGGGGAGTACAGCAGAGCATGGCCTTGAAGGGTCAGTTCTGCTTACAGTGGTGATGTGTCAATATTCGTCACTGAGCATGTCATTTCTCTACCAAATCACATAGGTAACAATTTCAAAGCGGCAAGACTGCTCGGGTAGCTCTGAGAGTCGGGATAACAGAGGTGTCGAGATTTATACGGAGAAACAAGGAGGGGTCTCCCGCTGCTGATACTGTTGCAGGGGTGTGGTGTAAAACATCTGGATGCATGCTGGGAAACACATGGAAAATGGATGGCGTGAGCCATGGGTAGAACCCTTGGGTAGAAAGGGCTACATCAAACTCCTGGGTAGAAAGGGCTACATCATTCTCAGTATGGTGGGCTGGTACTCAGGAGACAGAAGGGTAAGGAGAGTCATAGGAGGTGGGTAGTAAGCTCTGTGTTGGGTGCCCTCCCAGCCCCCACAAACATTTGCTAGCCCTTGCCTCAGCAATTTGGCATGAGTGCCACTGTGTGCTCTGTCAGAGCTCACACCTTACCATGTATAATTAGCCTCACACTGTACCTCCCTTACAAACCCTCCAGCCACAGTTCAGCAGATGGTCCCTCAGAGCATCCCGAAAAGCATAAGCAGGCAGCCTCCCACCCACCCATCCAGGGGGGAGGGCAGGACTTCTTAAGGCCGTGGGAATCCATGGACCTGCTCGGTGTGCAGGGGTCTGGTGATTGTCAGAGCGCAGATGGGAGGGATCTGGGTCACTTCCTGCCCCTTGGCTCTGATGTAGCCAGTAGCAGCAGGGGCCCAATCTTTTTCCCAGGTGCTCACCACCCTGCTCCAGAGTCTACTGCATTAGGAGATGCCACCCAAGGAGCATGCTCCTCCAAGAACAAGAGCAACTACAGAGTTCAGTCTCAAACAGTCTCTGGTAGCTCCCTGGGACCACTGGGACACATTTAGTGGAGACAGAAGGATACAGGCCTCATAGCGGGAGTCTGTGCACCTCCCTTTAGAGCAGGCCACCTTCTGGAGCTGACTGCCTTTGAATGTTTAAGTGTTAATGTTGCAGATGATGGAAAGGCTGGGTGTGCTGAATATAGGAGCCTGTGACCTCACTCTAGGGGCCAAGTCATTAAGTGTGAAGTCATAATGCAACAAGAGTCTCCTATGACTAAGCTGCACTGGATGTGTTGCTTAAAGGAGATTCCCCAGACATAGAAAAGGCCAGAGTATGAGCGACCCATCCTGAGACAGTATAGCCTACCTGGTCCCCTCTGCTCACTGGGGTCTAATCTTGCCTTACCTGGCTTGAGCTTCTTAAAGGCTTGGAGTTGGCCCTGTCTTGGTGAATTTAGTTATTGAAGAACTTGAAAATGGATTCTCCACTAGTGAGGGACACTCTCAGTCCATCGTCCAAGAATGAGTACCCTCAAGTCTCAGAATCCCTTTGCTATACATGACAAGCCTCACCCATGTGTGCCTTCTGGGCCAGACCTGCTCACCAGTACCTTAGACATCCCTGCCTCTCTCTGCCCCATGGCCCTTAATCTACACCAATATGCCTATGTGAAAACCATAACCATGAAGACCAGGAACCCAGTTAGTGCTTGTGTGTGCATAGAGCTTTGGAGATCTGGTCTGTCAGTCAGTACTCACAGGAGGCTCCCTGAAAATGCAGAAGGGGGGGATGATGCTCTGGTGCAGATGTGGTATGGAAGGGCTTGCTAAGGAAAATGAACAGAGATGGTTTATGAAGAGCTAGCTACAGAGGAGCAAATAGACTGAGACGAACAGTGACGGCTAGGTGGTCTGATTCAAAGCTGGCAAGAGTGGGTTCTCTGGAGAGGCTGCAAGCTGTGTGTGCGGAGAGAGGGCCTCAGATACAACCCTAGGCCACTGACATTTAGAGTCATTACTCATATTTAGCATCATGTTGAGTGAGTATGGGTTACTGGACAGACTCATCCAGGCCTCATCTCTCACCCGCAGCACCTGAGGGAGCCTGCCCTCTGATAACAGCAGAGGTGGCTCCCCTTCACCTGTACCCATCACTGTCCCAACCACCTGCCCACTCCTCCCCTTGTTTGTTCATTCAGTCATGACCTCAGCCTGCCTGGGCTGGGGAGTAGTGTCCCAGAGAAGAGAGTTCTTGGGGATCTTACAAGAGTAAGATTCCAGGAACATTACTTTCTTGAGAGATAGCATGGTTGGAAAAGTTTAGAGTCTCTGCCCTGCGTCAGACCAGGCAAGCTACCTTGCTGTGGGGCCTTCCACTCCATCCCATTTCAGCTTAGTTCAGCCACCAGGCTGAGTGCTCTCCAGTCCATTTACCTGCACACATGTATGTGCATCCTGTACTACCACGCCAAAAGGAACAACGGGCCCTTCAAATGCCCGTGTAGGGATTTCCAGATCCAGGGAGGATCTCCCTCTGAGGGTGTCGGCTTCCCAGCCTGCCAGCCTTTTAGTGCCCCCTCTTCCTCACTCCCACACACCTTTTGTTGAAAGGTCATACAGAGAGCCAGATGTAGGGACTTTCCGGGACCCATCTCACTCCAAGCCCAGGTCACTATCTTGGATGGACTTAGCTGTGTGGTGTGGTCTGACGGTCATGGGATTCCAGCCCCTGTGTAGCTCAATGGTGAGGAAGAAGGGAGTCCACCTGCACTGACTGGCCTTCTGAGGACCTTCAAGGCCACCAGATAGCCAGGGGGCCGGAAAATACATCATCCTGGTTTTCTACTTTTCATGCTGTGGCCTCAGCAGAAACAAAAACCCAGTGTCCCTCGCTGTGCCAGGGTGCCCTCCCTGCCTTACAGAACAGACAGTCCTTGGGAGGCATGTAGGAACTGCAGCCCGTCGCTCTCATCCCGGCCTCCTTAACAGCTCCCACAGTCAGCCTCATGACTATGAGTGTCTCTTTCTGCACCCTGCCTCCCAACCAGGAGCTGATGGTCTGTAAAAGCACTCAGACTCCTGAGCAGAACTCCTGCAGGAGCAGGGAGTGCTGCGACCTTCAGACTGGCTTTACTCCGTGAGGAGGGGGTTGCCGGGGTCTGTTTGGAATCCCAGGCGGTAAGAACTCAATTTTGAAAGTCCCCCAAGGACAAAGGTTTTTTTGAAAACAAACTATAACCATGGTTTCTGACTTGTTCTGCCAGAAAGCTGAGGCACCCAGGTCAGGTTTCCTAAGCCAGGTGTGTCCCTCCAGGAGGGGACCGCTAAGGCAAAGCCACCAGACAGACAGTCAATGCCAGGGTTCCACAGACAGCTCCCAACCGTGGTCCTCATAGTTACGAACAAGAAGGGTCATTCCATGACCCTTTTTCTTTGTTTGGCTTTTTAGCTAATTCTAGAAACTCAAGCAAGGGCTTGGAGTTCCTGAACCTCCACTCTGTGACTTTACTCACTTATTAAGCTAGGTGTTGGGCGGCCACATCTGCAAGCCAGCACCTCACGCATGCTAGGCAAGTCCTGCTACTGAGCTGTACCCCTGCCTTCACGGACTACTTTGCTCACTGGAGCAGTACCGGGAGCACCTAGAAGAGTGCTCACTGAGTCCTGCTTTATTGTCTGTACTGGGTGGCACCAATGATCCGTTCCTCTCGTGGAAATGCCCTGTGAGTAATATGCCGACCTCTGTAAGAGTACAAAGGCATATAGGGACAGTGAGGGGATTCACATAGAGTCTACACAGGTAGGGAAATGCATGCACAAGAAGATCTATATACATAAAGATAATGTATGCATACATAGGGATCCATGCACAATAAACTATATACAAATGAGGATCTATGCACACAGTAGGAGCTGCAAAAAGACAAGGACATAGTGGGAATCTGTGCACACACACAGTGGGAGCTGTGCACACATAGGATTCCATACCCACAGTGGGAACAGTGCACACACAGAGATCTGTGCACACAAAGATCCCTGCATACAGGGTATCCACATGCAGGGTGGATGCTGTGTGCTTGGTGGGAGCAGCAGAGCCCCAGGGTCACATACCAGCTTTTTTTTTTTTTTCCATTTGACTCACTTCTGAAATTCTCTACTGATTTAAAATCCACTCCTGCTTGCTTCTGCAGCTGTGGGTCCCCGAGGAGCCTGGCTGGCTTAGTTGACATTAAACAGGAAAAACCAGGAGAGAAAAGACAGAGTGGGAAGGGATTGTGGATAGAGATACCCAGAGCTATATGCACCGTGAGGCAGAGACTGGCCAGCAGGCTTTCAGCACTCCTCGCCCCCCTAATTCCAGCGGAGCCAGAAGGTGTGGGATTTTGAAAACGTATCAGGGGAAACATTTAGCACCAGAGGCAAAGACTTTTCTAGAAGCCTGTCTGGGGAGGAGCCCCAAGCCCACTGAGGGAGCTGACTGATATGTGTTCCTGGCTCCATGGGCATCACAGAGGGTCCTGGGAAAGGAGACAGATGCTAAGCCTTGTGAGGAGATAGGCCAAGGGGGTCATTGCTTCTGCCTTCCCCTCTGTGTGATGCGCATAACTGGCTGGTTTTCCCTTTTGCCTCAGCTGGACTTCAGTGATTGATGGCTGATAAGGCTAGCAGCTCTGGTTTCAGTCTGTCTCACCCAGCATTAGCTGCCTTCAACCTCTCCATCACCCTGCTTATCTCCCCTCCCTGCCCCAACCCAGCCTCTTACCTCCCCTCAGCAGTCTTAGGGTGAAGCCAGGCAGCCTAGCCCCTCCCTAGAAGGAAGGCACTGTGAATACAGTGCTTGGGAGATGATGTGGAGGGGCCTCACCTGTATCAAATAGCCACCTGTGCATCCTCACCTCTACTCTGGGGTCCTGGTACCTACCCAGGGCCACCTCAGGTCTCCTTGCTGCCTGCTGCTCAAGTGAGATCCTGCGATACCCCAGAAAGAGGGATGGAAGGCTCCACCCAGCTCAGGGGCTCCCCCTGCACATTACCTGGTATTTATACTGACCTTCAAAGCTGGCTTCTGAAATTGCACTGCCTAGGGCGCTGAGGGTTAAATCCAAAACAAGATTCTAAGCCTGGAACGACTCACGAGCCAACTTTGAGGCTGGGGTTCCATTGAACGGGCCCCAGTTCCTTATGTTTGGGGGATGGTATACGAGGCTGAGATAAAGGTGATAGAAATGTCCCTTGACAAAAGGGTTTCTTCCCCCCAGTGATAGCATAGCTAAACAGGGTGGGCTTTCCGCCAACAGCTCACTCCTCCCTGAGGAAGATCTCTGTGTCTGAGCTGCTCACACCGGGGCATGTCTGCCCCCTCACCCGTCATTTCGCAGGTCCATCTAGCTTCCTGGGACAGCATGGGTGAAGGCAGAGCAAAGCTTGTCTGTGGAGGTCATGTACGACATCCACGGGCTTGAAGACACATTGTCCCCTGGGAGCCACATTTCCCTATTCTTTGACCTTTGAGTCTACAGATCCTGGCCAAATCATGCAGATGGTCCGAGGCTGAGCTATCATCGCCAGGCTGTGCCCTTCATCTCTAGGTTTCCCTGGCCTGGGCTTCAGAGTAGTACCCAATTCCCACCTTGAATCACTGTTCTATGTCCTGGGCTATGGCAGGGCTCTGCAGTCAGCCTCAGCTCCTCTGGTTAACAGCCACTTCCAGGGGCCTGCTGGTGCCTCACCAAAAACCCTGACAGTTGCTAGCAGACTTGGCCTGTGTCATGTTGTGAATAGAGGAGACTGAAGATCTGGCCTCTGTCGCTTCAGGGAAGCCTGGGTCTTGGTTGGAGATTGGTACCTACCACTGAGAAACTTCTCACTTATGGTGTGCTTCGAGAAGGGGCTGATCTATATGATCTTAAAACTGTACTCAGATGCCAGGCAGTAGTGGCGCACGCCTTTAATCCCAGCACTTGGGAAGGCAGAGGCAGGTGGATTTCTGAGTTCGAGGCCAGCCTGGTCTACAGAGTGAGTTCCAGGACAGCCAGTCTATACAGAGAAACCCTGTCTCAAAGAACAAAAAACAAAACAAAGAAACAACAAAACTGTACTCAGAGTTTCAGAGCTAGGAGTTAAATCATTGGGGGTTTCTCCACAAAGACAGACATTCAGTGAACTTCATCGTAAGCTAATAAAATGGTCCCCATATTTTAATGCCTATCGGGTCCTTCTGGCAACTCTGTTCCAGACTGAGAGTGAAGTGGGACTATGGAGTAACCACCACAGGGGCTGTGGCTTAGCTCTTCCCATGGCTTATTGTGTCTTCTACCAACCAATTACAACACCCTAAACCCCAGGTGTTTTCTTTGCAACGCGTAAAATGCCATCTCTGATCACAGGACAAGACCTGCAGGAGAAGCCTAACTCTCCGATGCTGGAGGGGTGCAAGTGATGACCCTGAAGGGCTGTGCTGTCTTTCCATCGTGAGCTCACCTGATCCCGTATCCCAAGCATGCTTCTGGGCTCCCTTCTGGTTGTCAGGGGTGTGAGGTGTCCGTGAGGCTCCATGCCTCCATCCTAATGTGATGAGCGTTTGGCCTGTGGTGCGATGTCTGTGACCTGGGAGGATGAAGAGACTGGCAGAGGAGTCGAGGGGTGGGGGGAAGAAATGGGAGGTGGGAAAAGGTGAGCGTTCAACAAGGCACCCCTGTTGAATGCCGGTAAGCACAGTCACACAGAAACCCCACAATGTTGTTTCTACAGCTTCACCCCACGGCCACAGCAGAGGACAGGGAGAAACACCTTTGTTGCCCTGGAAGGCTTGGGCTGGAAAATATGTCGGGAGGTGCTTGGATACCACCACCTCCATCCCTGATGTATGGGATGGGGGGCATGTAACTGGTTCCAAGCAACGAGCCTTGGGAGGAAGTGGCTGCTGGTATTTCGTAGCTAAAGCCTGGAAGAATTGGCATGCATCGCTTTGATGTGTCTTGCTGCCCTTAGTTCCTGAAAATGATACACACCGCACAGCCGTACAATATTGAGTCAGGCCGGAGTCCCAGCCTGACTGTGTCGAGCAGAACAGTGCCAAACCCCAAAAAAGCCAGAACTGAGAGAGTGCGGCACTAACGCTCAGCATTCAGGGACTTGTACATTGTTGCAGCGAGGCCTAACTTACCCAGGCAGAACTGCACTGCTGCTAGAGAAAGCAATCCCATCATGCATTGCTGTCTTTTCACCACCTCCTGAAAAATCGTCTGTCACTGCATTCTCTCCATGGGATGTGTATCCTTCAGGAGAGCTGAATAAAGCAAGCTGTTTAAAATCCACACCCCAGGAGCTCAGCCATGGAGGGCACTTCTTACTACAGTTTTCACAAATTATAAAACTCTTCCAGGGTTCGCCCAGGACTTTATGTGAGCCATGGATGTAAGCGCTCCGAGATCAGATTTCCTTAAAGACACACAGATTAGAAGGCTGAAAAGTTTTCATTCTCTTGCACTTTCCATAAGCATTATTTCAAGGTTTTATCTGCGGTTCAGATTTTCTAGCTTATTTTCAGAGTCCTGCCTCGGGTGAGGGTTTTGTTGATTTCTTTCTTTCTTTCTTTTTTTCTTTTTTTTCTCCTCTTGGTTTACTTTCATCCTTTTTATTTGATTGCAGGGCAGTGTTTTGTTTAAAGTGAATTCAACCTGAATTCTTTAAAGCCTTGCAGGACATCTGCATCACATCTAGTTACTGACCAAGCTTGATTAAAGAGACATGGGGCGGGAAGGTGGGTTTTTGGATCAAGGCCTTAAGTAGATGGCTGAAGCCGCTTATAAAATTAATGTTAAAACCATTTTGCATATTCATGGGGTCTGTCTTGGCAAAAGAATTGACTCTGGGATGTTAAGATGGAGTTCAAGTCTTAATTAAAAGCCTTTAATGGGCAGTTGGGACAGGGTTGGTTCCCACAGAAAGCATCAGGCCTGGATCTTCTGGAAAGTTTGTAGTGAGCCTTGGAGACTGAAGTAGGCACCTTGGAGACTGAAGCAGGCACCTTCACTCTGCTGGTTTCCAAGGTCTTGTTTGGTATCTCGAGCCCTGAGCTTTGCTGTAATACAACATAAAAGTCATCTCTGACTTTCAAACTTAGAGATTATCATCACTCTCGATAGGAAAATGCAATGCAAGGACATGTTTGTGCAGCTAAGAGTCCCACAGATGGCTTCCCAGGGAAAGTCCACAAGAGACATAGAACTGGAGGTGTCCTTAGACATGCAGTGGCCATTCATGTTCTTCAGAAATCCAGGATCCTGGGTATGTTCACACACCCCACTCTCCAAGCTTCGGCTGCCTTCAGGGAGGCAACCCTTCTCCTAACAGCAGACAAGTGGATATCCCTGGAGTCCCAGAGGGGCAGAGAAGGAGGGATGCAGAATGCAGCCAAGCAGAGATGCTGGGTCTGACTGGCTGATCCAGTTACCTGTACTCACACTGACGTCCTGATGGTGAAGCAGTCAAGACCACATGAGTTTAAAATCCCAGCTCCAAACAGTGAACTCAGGAACTAACAACCAGAGTGAACCTGAGTCAAAAGTTGCCCCTTTTAGAGAAGAAAGTGTGTGTGTGTGTGTGTGTGTGTGTGTGTGTCTGTGTGTGTGTGTATGCCATGCATGTGTATGCATTTATGTGTGCACAGCTGAATGTATGTGTGAATGTGTGTGTGTCCACATATATGTGTGCATTTATGCATGGTATACATGCCTTTATGCACGGTGTTTCTGTATAGATGGATGTGCACATGCAATACATGCATATATGTTTACACATACATGTATACATATATTTGCTGCCTGTAAAAAAAGATCCTACCACTTTAGGACTGATACATTTAAAAACGATTTTTTTCCCCATGGCATGCTTTATATTTCCTTCAAAGCATAGAAGCCTCTTTTACTGAAGTCTGCAGGAGGATATGCGTGTAGTTAGAAAATACTGTTCCATCTCACATGAGGGACTGAAGCACTCACAAATGTTGGTATTCTCTGGGGTCCCAGGATACCTGGGGATGATTCTGTGTCAAGTATGTCTGATGACAAGGCATAGAAGTCTCTGGTGTGTTCTTTGACAGACAGCCTCTCCAATTAGTCCCTGCTTTCTGGGCCTAGAGCAGAATGCTATGCTTGTTTTGTTCAGCCAGTGTTCTTGTTGAGTGATGACTTTCACAGAGGAGTCTGCATGTGCTCACACATCTGTGGGCTCTAGAGCCACATAACCTGGACAGAACAGGTACCAAGAGGCCCAGAGAAGCCTGTGCATGTGGCCTGGAGCATCTTTCCTCCTTCATGGGCTGGTGGCCTCATTTGTTAAGAACTGTTCTGGAACTTGTGCTCCTTACAGAATTCTTAACCCGCAGTGAGCACCAGCCCAGTGCCAGGTGTCTCCTCACCTTCTGAAAAGGTTGCACTGCCCACTTATAGATGAGGCAAGGATTTCAGAGAGAGACACATGGCGATCTGTCCCTGAGCTACCTGGCACGCAGGAGGGACGAGATGCCTACATAGAAGTGGGTCCATTTCAGCCTGGGTCTATGGAGGTCCAGGGAGGGCAATCCCACCCCTGTGCATACCATCAAACAAGATGGATGAAGGAGGCACTGAAGAAAATGCTATAGGAGTGAAGTCAACCTTTGGTGCTGGTGGAAGACCATCAAGGATGCCATTTACTGGGTCAAAAGGCTGCCTGTCATTCTTGTGACCATGTCTGCAGTTCTTTGATGGAGGATCACCCTGACAGCCATGCTCACAGAACCAGGCAGGTGCTTAAGGAACTGACACTGATGTCACAGGGTATAGTCCTTGCTGTTAGCAGGTCCATGGTCCATGGTTCTCACCTTGACTCCTAGTGTTCTCGAGTCCAGGAGCATCCTGCATCCCATAGTCCGTAACTGGTACCCAGTGAGGCTTTCTTTTCTAGAAATAGGACCTGAGAAGTGCAGCACAAATGGGCTATCATTCACTCTTGATGCCTCTTGCTTATGAAAAGATTCATTGTTTAAGAAAATACAGAATAATTGCTTTCCTATTTAAAAAACAACAACACTTGGAAAGCAAAATAAATGCATAAACGTGTTTCAGTGTCTCACCATTTATGAATGTGAGATTTGATTCAGGAATATTACTTTTTAAAAGTGTAGCAACTATGACCACATTTCTGGATCTGTCTACTTTACTCCACGGCCTGAGGTGACGGGGCGTCTGACTAGACGTGGTCACGGAGCCCTTTCCCGGCTCTCCTGATTCTGTTCTGTGTCCCTGAGCACTGTGTGACTGTGTGAGGATTGCTGAATATCTGCTTCCATCCCCCTGCTTTTGGCCCCTCCACACTTGATGGTTGGGGCTGTGCACAAACTCGCAGGACATCAGGGAGGGTCATGTAAAATGTGGGCCCCAAGCACCTGCTTGATACGCACATTGTATGTCTCAGCCAAATAAAGCCCGGAGCCAGGCATATAAAAAGGATCAAGGAGGGCTGGAGAGTCTGGGCTTTGGTCCTCCTTTATCCTGTATTGAGGGCTCAGTCCTCTGGATAGCAGGGCTTGCTACCTGCCTACTCTCCCTTCTGGATACTTCCCGCTGTTCAACTTGACCTCTTACAAGACTGCTCATTCTCAGACTCCTGTTGCAGCTTGCTCTGTGAGTTCTATCATAGGCCGGAAGCAAAGAGCTACAGAATTGGACTCTAGATTCAAATCCTAACACAGTAAGTTAGCTGGCTTTCATGAGGATGGTTGTATTGCTTCCCCTCTCTCTCCCCCCTGCCCCTCTCTCTCTCTCTTTGTCTCTCCCTTCCTCCCTCTCTTCCCTCCTCCCCTCTAAAGGCCTGCTTTGGAAGCTTATGCAACTCCTGGATCTGCATGAGCTAATCAGCATAGCCTCTGTGTCTCCCCCACTGGTGCAGTTGAGTGTGGTGTCCTCAGTTTTCTGGGCCATTGAGGGATGTCTCCCTCATCATCAGGTCACATCTGTCCTTGCCAGACTTAGCTCTACAATGCATATCCAATATGCCCGTGCTCACAACATTCACCACTGTCTCCAGGTTGTCATATGTAGTCTCATGTGTCTCTGGCCCCTCCCCAAAGTGACACTGGCCCACCCCAGATCCTCATATTCACCTGCTTGGCTAGGCCCTGTTTCTTTATCAAAGCCTTTTTTTTTTTCTTTGTAAGTCCTTTGTTAATCGTAATACTTAGAACTCATACATCAGGATATTTGCCATCTTACCGCTGGTAGGTTATTTTGTTTGGAAGAGGCGTCAACAATTGAAAGAGAACTCCAGGTTATCTTTTTGACCCTTACATTTTTCTAGAAAATTTGAACGCAATCATCTGGCTGTCTTTGGGATTTTTTTTTTTTTTTCAAGAAAGGGTCTTGATATATAGCAAGCTGGCCTCCAAGACGTGGACTTTCTTGTCTCAGTTGAATGTTGGGATCACATCTGGCATCTTGATAAGATTTCTCACTACTATCCTTAGCAACTGTTCCTGAACTGTTCCTAACGCTACTTGTATAAAGCACATTCCAGAAGGAGTGACTGGAGCAATCTTCCACGTCTACCGATGTCATCACAACAGAGAAGGCACAAAACCCGACAGTGACTAAACAGTGGGAACTAGAGAACTGAGCGCTACTGAATTTAAAACACAATAGATACATCGGAGGCATAGCAAATAGGGATTATTTGTGAAGAATGTACATATAAGGTCGCAAATTCCCCAGGGCTAAATAGTTCCTTAGTGTACATTCTGTTAGATCAGCAAATCAAGACATTGTCTGCAGGTAGTGCTGAAGGTTCTCAAGAGCTTGCAGTGCTTGAGCACACCACCATAGCCCTGAGCGGACTGACACGAATACTTCATTAGGACACCTATGGCATGTTTGCTGCAATGAATTGTTCTATCTGTCCCGGAGCTGGTTCAGGACAACCCCAGTCATCTCTGCATGCCCCATCCCCAGGGTTCCCTCCTGCAACTATCCTTCAGGTTCTGTTGAGCTGGTGCTGGTGTGGGAGGCGAGCAGGTGTTCCTTGACGTCATCTAAATGCATTTGCCGAGTTAATGCCCCAGAGTGTGTGCTTTCATGCCCGTGCCTTGCATGTGAAATGTTGTTTCCGGCCAGGACTTGAGTTCTGGCTGCCCATCTTAGCCCACCTGTGTCCTGTGCTCTCTCTGTCTCTGAGATGACTATATCTGATTAGATGGTCCCTGAAGGAGCCTCTGTCACCACCAGGCTGGGATGGAGCCGTTTCTCATCCTGCTTTCTCTCCCCTGGGTTTTATTGGGGAGCTGATTCAGCGGCATTAGAGGAAGTCGTAAGTCACTTCGAGGAGTAGTAGTTCCTGGACGTGGAAACTGCAGGGCTTGGAAAGGGCTCAGCTCCTCGGGTGATCTGGCTCATCGTGGCTCTGGGGCTAGGGAATGGATGCCCTTTGCAGCCTTTTGATGGCCCATGAGGGAGGAAAGTCAGGCTTTACTGAGGAGGAGGAGGCTGACAGTAAAACAAGAGGGCTTCGCCAACAGGACACTGGGTCTGGCCTTGCTGTGCTAGCTCCCATGAGATGGAGAGAGAGACAGAGTTAGCTCCTGGGATGTGGGGTCATCGATGGGTAGAGGATAGAGAATGACCCTACGGTGACCGTGGGATATAGGCAATCCTGACCCTTCTCTGGTTATTTTGGAGCCACCAATTGTGGGTTGTCTTAGTCGGGGTTTCTTTTCCTGCACAAATATCATGACCAAGAAGCAAGTTGGGGAGGAAAGGGTTTACTCAGCTTACACTTCCACATTGCTGTTGATCACCAAAGGAAGTCAGGACTAGAACTCAAGCAGGT
Source organism: Mastomys coucha (assembly GCF_008632895.1). Taxonomy (NCBI): domain Eukaryota; kingdom Metazoa; phylum Chordata; class Mammalia; order Rodentia; family Muridae; genus Mastomys; species Mastomys coucha. The sequence continues at coordinate 117,472,567 of NW_022196896.1, forward strand.
CAGGAAGCAGGAGCTGATGCAAAGGCCATGGAGGGGTGCTGCTTACTGGCTTGCTTCCCCTGGCTTGCTCAGCTTGCTTTCTTATAGAACCCAGGACTACCAGCCCAGGGATGGCACCACCCAATATAGGCCCTTCCCCCTTGATCACTAGTTGAGAAAATGCCCCACAGCTGGATCTCAAGGAGGCATTTCCTCAACTGAAGCTCCTTTCTCTACGATAACTCCAGCTTGTGTCAAGTTGACACAAAACCAGCCAGTACAGGGGTCATTCCAAAAAGTCAGCGTAGGGTCCCTGAAGGGGACAGCCAAGTCTAACGGGGAAAGGGACTAATGAAGGGAATAAGGGGATTCCCCTTTGTCATACATGGCAAGCCCAAAACAGATGCATGCATGGGTTATTGAGCTAGAGAGAAGACAGATATCAGGAAAACCTATGTGGCCATCTTTGGCCAACTTCACCCTAATCCTTCCCGCAAATGACTTACCTGCAAGGGTCCAAAAGAGCCAGGACACTGCCACCCAGAGATAGCCAGTGAACAGAGGTCTCAGCAGCACAGATGCACTGGGGTCACCCTTCCCAAGACTCCACCAGCTGCAGCAGAATCAGAGCGGCAGGTCCCAAATTGGAACATACAGTTGTGACCTATTCCATCCGGAGCCTGGGGGTGGGAGGATTGGAGAGCATCGTATTCAAACTGGGATTACGGGAGAAAATGGAATGTCATTCATGGGTCATTACAGGGCGGCAGAGAAGCCTCATGGCCTAGAGAGTTAAAGGTCCCCCCCTTCTGCCACCAGAGTGGCTCCCTGTCTCTGCTCTGGCTGGCTTTGTAGAACCCTATGGTTAGTGCCACAGCTTCCTCATTGTCTGATGAGATACACAGCCAAACTCCGGCCCGGCTCTCTAGAGTCAAGGTCCAGAAGCCCACAAAGGAGACCACACAGTTGCTGCTTCAGGTAGGTGAACGCTACAATAGGCCTTTGAAGGGTAGGAACCTCCTGTGAGGGGCCCGGGCACAGCCACCCAGAGGAAACTATAAAAACAAATGAGTCCCAGAAGGCCCATTGCTTGGCAATTTTCATTTGCCTCAGAGAAAGAACAGCCTGTCTCTATCCCCGCTCCAGAGCCCACTGACATCCGTCATCCCACAGAAGTGCCCCCCAACCCCCATCTTCAAACTCCCCGAAAGGTCTCTTTCAGCTACTGTTTCATTTCAGAAGCCTCAAACTGGTGGTGGGCCAGGGGTTTGAGGCTAGTCCTGTGGCTCTCTGTACTTTGTCCAGATGACCTTCCCACCACCTGAGTCATCCAGGGGCTGCGCAGAAGTATGCGCAGGCAGACGTGTTGTCTTGGAGAGAAGGAAGCCCGACTGTTGCACACCCCACCCTTGTCCCATAAGTTTACACTGGTCACTCCCACCTAGCACCTAGCTCCCAGCACCTAGCACCTAAGACCACCTAGCACCTAGTACCCAATTCCTAGTACCCAGCTGGATCATTACTCCTAACTTGCCAGCACCGGAAGAATCCAGGTTAACCTGGCTCGCGGTTCCTGTGAGGTGGTCTCTTGGTCTATAGATGTCCGCTGACTCCGGCCTGCCCTGCCCTGCCCTGCCCCGCCCAGCCTTTCTTTGAGCTGATTAGGCTGTAGGATCTGGAATGGAAGGAGATTTTGCTTTTGGAAGCAAAATGCATTTGTCAAAAGGACAGCCTGCTGGGGGAGGCAGCGTGTGTGTTGGTCTCCCCTCGGAGGTCCTGAGCCCTTTCTAGCTGATTGAGGTGACTTGGTGCTTGTCCCCAGCATCGCGGGTGGAGGATCACTGAGGGTGGCCAGCAGTGTCCACTGCACGGCCCACAAGAGACTGTCCTGAGAAACCCACGGCTTAAATGTCTTGAGATCTTTGAAATGACCTGTCCCAACCTCAGAACGGTGGCCATGGTAGAGCCAGGACCAGATAGGCAACAACAAAATGCCCACGGTCTCTCGTCTGACATTATGCTAAGCTTCTGTGTGATAGGGGTGGTCTCTGCCTCAGTTTCCTTCAGTACAGGGTTGAGCTGCTACTGGATGTGAACAGCCAGACTGAGCATGCTCAATAGCCAGCCGGCGCATGCTCAGACCCAGCTTAGATGAGCTGGGAATTCCGGTCTGTGCAGATGTAGTTCTGGGGTCCCAACCGCTGTGCCTGCTTCTTAGTTGCAGAATCCAGACTCAGGCAGCTCACTAGGAGCATGGTCCATCATCCTGGGTCCCTTGACGATGCTTGATGGGCACCACCAGCCCAGGGCTCCTCTCTCTCTCTCTCTCTCTCTCTCTCTCTCTCTCTCTCTCTCTCTCTCTCAGATTTATTTATTTATTATATGTAAGTACACTGTAGCTCTCTTCAGAGATACCAGAAGAGGGCATCAGATCCCATTACGGATGGTTGTGAGTCACCATGTGGTTGCTGGGATTTGAACTCAGGACCTTTGGAAGAGCAGTCAGTGCTCTTACCCACTGAGCCATCTCTCCAGCCCCAGGCTCCTGCCTCTCTGTCAAGGTGAGAAAAACACCAGCTTTGGGAAAGCACACACATCAGCATCGCCTCCCGGTCTTAGGGCTGCGGAGGTTCTCTGGGGTGGTGGGGAGTAAAGCTAGCCTGAGGGTGGGGACAGTACTGTCTTCTCTCGGCCTAGTAATATCAGTGTGGTCTTCACCAACGGTCCTTCTGTAACAGGTGACAGCTGAGTTTTCTGAGGCTCAGCTGTCTCCCTATAATACAGAGTATGAGGGCCAGAAGACAGGACCTGGGCCCACTGTCCCCCAGCATGAGCTGTCACTGGCATAGCAAGGTTTGTCTTTCTGCCATTACTCATCCCGCTACCTGAGCTGTCCTCAGCCCATTCTGGTCCAGGCCCACCATGCCTCCTGCAGTAGACAGCCACTGCTTGACAGGCATGGTGGAAGCCCTTGTTCTAAGCTGCCTCTGGTCTCTTCACTGTGTCCCTCTACTAAGCCATGTCATGTGCTATTGACACGTGTCTTAGTTACTGTCCTATCGCTGTGATGAGACACCATGCCCAAGGCAACTGTTAGAAGGATATATTTAACTGGGGGCTTGCTTACAGTTTCGTGGCGCTAGTCCATGGTCGCCATGGTGAGAAGCAGACTGACATGACATTAGAGCAATAGCTGAGAGCTTCACATCCTGATCCACAGGCAGTGTTCAGAGATAGGGAGAGAGGGGAGTGTTGGCTTTTGAAACCTCAAAGCCCATCTCAGGGACACTTTCTCTAACAAGGCCATACCTCCTAATCCTTCCCAAATAGTTTCACCAAGTGGGGACAAAGGGGCAAAGATGTCAGCCCACAAGACCATTCTTATTTAAATCACAGCTGGCATAGGGCCCCAGCTAGGGAAGGAGATAGCTTCCTCCCCTCCAGAACTTCCACCATCGTGGCCGCCTGGCTAGCCTAAGCACTGACAGAAGATGTCTCCATGACCTTCAGAGCACACACAGTAGGTCCATGACCCTCAAGGTAGGCCCAATCATTAGTACTGCTCAGTGGTAGGAGATGTTGGTGTTTAGCCCAAGGTCTGGCTACAGATCTCTCCTCCTGACCTCTGTGTGTGATAAGGTAGGTACTTGCACCAGCCCTCCATCCCTGTGGCTTGCTATTCATTCTGAATCCCCAAATTAACATTTTTAGGTCATTTGGAATTAGTTCTTAAAAACAGTAGCAAGGATCGTGTTTGTAATCCCAGCATTTGGAAGGCTGAGCTAGGAGGATTGTGAGTTCAAGGCCGGCCTGGGCTACATTCTGAAACCCTACCTACAACATTAACCAGACGAAAGCGACAGAAGCCCAAGCAGATTTGCTGATGTTGTACAGTTTTTCATTCAGAGGCACGTGTCGGTGTTCCTTCCTCTGGTACTTGTCCCGTTGCCTTGGTGTCTGGCTGCGTTTTGAGGGAGGGAGGCTGTGACTGAAAATAAATATAGATGGGAAATCTCCAATCTGTCAACCTAAAAGGGCTCTAAACTTTAGGCTCTAAAATAGCAGGAGGGAATAAAGAAAATAAAATAGAAAATGTACCCTCTTGCTTACACTCTAGAATAGCTGGTGTCACACAGGTAGGAAATACTGTCCCTTGCGGCTTCTGTTAAATCCCATGACCTAGGTTTCCCTATTCATATGGGTCACGTGGATCTTTGGTAAGTGGATTATTTCAGGTGGCAGTTAGTCATGGGTCCATTCTTCTGTACTGAGTTTTTTTCGCCCAGTTTGGTAGAGAGAGCAGTACAGTCATTGAAAGAATGGCCTTCTGGGAGTGGTAGCTCACACTTGTAACCCCAGTACTTGGGATGCAGGAAGCTTGCAAATTTGAGGCCAGCCTAAGCAATGCTAAAATGGGAGCTGGGGCGGTTCACAGATGGACCACCCAGCCTGAGCACTGGCTCATGGCATTTCCCTGCTCCAACTTTGGGGAGATGCAAAAAACATGGGTTTTCAGGGCCTAGGGGTACCCCAACCTAGGAGTCAGCTCCAGAGCCTGTCAGCCTCCCAGCCTGGCCCACTGTGGCTCTGCAGTTCCCCATCTTTCCAGCCCTCCGTTTAGCAGTCCGGGTAATGTACTGTCTCCTGCCATACTATGGAGGTGGGCGCTGGAAACCCAAGCAGGTTCCTGTTGGTCCTATAGCTTCCCTATAGTGCCTACCTTTACCCATCAAAGCTCTCTAAGCATTCTAGAATTGTCAGGTAGGGGACACAGGTGGGAGGCCACTGAGAGTCTGACTGGCTTTGTTTCTTTTTGTGTCTGAATCCCATAGGTTTGTTTATTATTGTTGTTGTTGTTGTTGTTGTTATTATTATTATTATTATTATTATTATTATTATTATTATTATTATTAAGAATCCAGAAATTTCTTTGTGGCATGGTTCAGTTTTCCTTCCAGACCCAACTCCCGTTTAGTCTGAAGACTTTCCTCTTTATTGGCTGGAAGGATATTTCTGCTCTCTCTCTCTCTCTCCTTGGTATCTAATACCCATCTCAGGGCAGGGAGGCTTCCCAGCAGTGCCTGACCTCGGGGCTTGCTCCTCAACGTCTCTCTCTCCAATCAGCATCTACCTCTCCAACCTCCTTGGTTAAAGCCACACCATCCCTACGCTTTCTATAGCTTCCAGTCTTTTTTGATAGTTTCCAACCTGTTCTTTGTCTTTCAAAGTGGAGCACCTCCTTCCCTGGGGCCACTTAGTAGGTGCTTAGTGCGCACTTCTCATGGAAGTCCCTGCCCCGTGCGCCTGATGTGTCATCTTCTTTGATCGTAGTTCAGGGACTTCTGACTACTGTCCATCCCTTCTCTCCAGCCACCCTTTGGTGGTTGGTGTGGGTAGCTCAGTTGTGTCTAGTCTCACCCAGGATGGGAAGGCCCCCAGGTAGGAGTTAGAGCACTCTAGAAGCCTAAGTGCTACAAGTTGGATAAGCAACGGGACCCCTGTGGTCTGATGGCATCCTCCGCTTCTAGTCCCGCTGTACTCAGCCTTCCATTTCCCCAACCTCTGTGGAACTGGAATCCCGGGAGTTAAGAGTGTCTGGGCATTAGGGCTAGCAGGGTGTTGGTGTAGGAAGTAGGAGGCGGGAAGGCAGGAACAGACTGGCAGGGGCTGACCCACTTGAGCAAACTGCAGGCCTCAGGGCACTCTGGAGCCAAAAGTTCATCCTTTTCCCACTCTAGGGGCCAAGAGGTCAAGCAATGTAGGGAAGCATGCCGGACTTCTTTGTACTATAGCTGATGGCCACACCCATGGTTCTATGGTCACTTCCCCGTCCACCTTTTGGAGTATCACATGAGAAACCCAGATGTGTTTATGTGTCTATGTGTGCCTGTGCATGTGTGTGTGCAGGTGCATATAAGTGTATGTTTGTGCACGTGTGTATATGTGCGAGCATGTATACATGTATGTATGTAAGCGTGTGTATCTTTGTGTGTACACATGTGTATGTGCATGTCTGTGTGTGTGCTTGCATGTGTGTGTATGCATGTGCGTGCATCTGTCTGTGAATGAATGTATGTGGGTGCACGTGCGTGCTCGTGTGTCCTTTGCACTTCTTCTGACCACCGAGTTAAGTCTCCTCTGCAGCAGCATCTGGCTTGCGCTTTCCTTGGGACGGTTTTCAGCATCCCCACCATGGTCTAGTCTATATGTGTGTTTCTTCTGTCAGATCCTCTGACTCTTTCTCCGCATTTTTTAGCAACTAGCCCTGTTCTTTGCTCATGCCAGACACGCAGCACATGCTAGAAGGTGGATGAATGTGCACATGGGTGGAAGGGAGGGAGGGAAGGAAGGAAGAGTGGGAGAGAGAAAGACGGAGAATGAATGGAAGGACAGACAGACATGTGGCAGACAGACCCCTCCCATCCCTTCTCCTTGCCTCACTTGCTGGAGACTCACTAGTGTGGCATGCCTTCCTTTGGCCAGCTCGAGGCCCTTATGAGCTTCTTAGTGCCTAGGGGTCTGGTTCAGGGACCACTGAACACTGCTCTCAGTCCAGCTACAGCAGCTCTGGCAGCCTGTTCCAGCCAGGCAGAGCCAGTGTGAGCCACAGGAGGCCTGTGCATGGGGCTCGGTTAGCCCTTCAGTGGGGAGGCCATCTTGAGCCCAGATGTTTTACATTTGCCCGTGTCTACAGACATGTGGGGGTCAAGGTGACATCAAGGGGGTTAGGCTAGGAGGCTCTCAGTCAAGAAGACTAATGAACCTGCCACTTGCTTCTGCCTGAGCCCCGGGCCCCTCCGGCAGATGAAGACAACCCCCAAAGCCTACCCTATTGGGACAGCCCCTGCCATTCTTGGCTTTTCATGGACCATCCTGTGCTTCCCGTGGAGGGCTGGCTCAGCTCAGATATCAAAAGCTGTTGTAATTATTTCCTCCCACTGAGGAAGGCTTCCATTTAGCTTCCCCCCCTCCTCTATTAATTATCTAATTATAACCACATTCTCCAATAGAGCAGCCTTTGACTCTTTGCCCAGGACCACTTAAAAAGGCTTAAATATTTGGAGTGCTCTAACTTGAAAAAAAAAAGGAGGAGGGAGGGAGAAAGAGAGAGCAAGCAAGCACACATTTGTGTGTGTGTGTGTATGTATGTATGTGTGTGTCTGTGTCTGTATGTGTGTCTTTGTGTGAGTCTGTGTATGTATGTGTGTCCGTGTGTGAGTCTGTGTATGTATGTGCATCCGTGTGTCCGTATGTCCGTGTGTGTGTGTGTGTGTGTGTGTGTGTGTATGTGTGTATGTGTATGTCTAATTTTAGTGAAAATCTTAGACTTTTTAGATTGTTGCCATGATTCCAGAAGGGAGAAGCATTGTGGAGCTTTAAGAAGCCCCTCACAGAGCTCAGGTCTCAGGAACAACATTGCTGAATGTCTGAGGCTTTTGCACACTGGCCAGTGTAGGTGTGGCAATATGGTGTGCTGCCCTGAACAATCAGTAACAAGTCAGATGCAACCTCTGCCGTGGAGCCCTGGAGGATGGCTCAGACCTGGCTGTTCCATCCCTTAGTGGCTTCATTACCCACCTGGACGAGATTCTCAGCATCTCCTGCAGCAGCTTGTTCCAACTAATATGCCCTCCTCGCTCTGGGAACCATACAGCAGGAAAGCCATCTTGAATTAATGGCCAGCCCCTCTTGTTCTGGCTCACCGACCAACTTCCATCTTCAGTGAGCTCAAGGTGGGCAAAGATGAGTGTGGAGATCTGTTGTCAAAACTCCAGACTCCTCAAGGACCTGGACATCCCTCCTGCAGATGCCCTTTGCTCTCCTGTCCACACACCACCCCCTCCAGGAAGTTTGGTTCAAAATCAGCTTTCACTAAGGGAAGGCAGACTGCTGCTGGGCAGAGCATCTAGTGCACTGCAGGCATGTGTGTGCATATATTATGCATTTGTGTGCCCACATATGTATGTGTGAGTTGCCCTATGGGTCATGAGTGTGTGGCATGTAAATACAGTGTCTTTTGGGAACATGGCATTTGATCTGCTAACCACATCTGAATGCTACCATTAGATAGCACCAGTAGAGGCGGCGCTAAGTGACACTCAGAAGGTTCCTACACCAGATCACCGTGAGAGCAGAGCTCGTAAGTTGGTAATGGCATCAAGCCCTACTGCCTAGTTGTCACTGCTTCACATGGCTTAAAACTCTGTCGTATGACATTGTAGTGACGGAAAGTTGTGGATCTCACTGACAGATGAGGGAGGAAGAAACACAGCACAATGTATGCTACACACTTCCCTGTACACATGTGACACACACATACTCCTCACATACTAAGCAATATTACACACATACATATATACACACATATCACACGCCACATGTATACTATGCACACATTTCACATACCACATGCACACACTATACACGCACATCATATACTATAATACATTATACACACATCACATACCACACATACATACACCACACATGCATTATATATACACATCACATAACACAATATACACATATACTATAACACACATCACATAATACAAACACATACACACACTATACACACACTATGTACACACATCACATAATACACATATACACACCACACATACACTATACACACACATCACATAATACACATATACACACACCACACATAGACTATACACACACATCACATAACACACACACACACACACATACATACACACACCACACATATAGAATACCACACATACACTATGTATATGTACACATATCATGCTATATACCTATCCGCATCGAGGATATGGTATTCTAAGTGTGAATTTACACTTTGGGAGAAATTGGTTGTAATGCTCATAGATTTTTCTGCACATTTTAATGAAATCCTTGGGAATCTATCATTATTTTCCAAGGTGTAAGTATGGATTCCTAAGAATTTACAAAGAGAAATCCATCTGCCTTTGACAGTTCTCCCCAGAGCTGTCTGTTCTCCTGTGTGCTCATCCTATCCTTCCTAACCCTGCTCAGCCACCATCAACAGCACTCTCTCAGCAGCCTCACCCTGGAAGCCCAGGTAGGCGTCTCTCCCAGGAGCCAGTGTGTGGCCCTGAGAAGAAAATGGTGCTGTGCTGTGTAAACAGCAGCCTTCCAGGGCCTGGGAACTGAAGTCCATCCCTGCCCAGCTTCTTCAGGGGAAGGAATTGGGAGTGGCACAAGTAAAACAGAGCCAGCTCTCCATCCATCCCTGCAGCCTCAGGTTCCCTCAGATAAAGGTCATACTTCCCCAAATGACAAAGGCTGCGACATCTCACCCCCTCTCTTTCTCTTCCAGACCCACCTGCATATCTCAGGCGTAAGCGGAACTGGATGAGTCCACGGCTGTGGCTATCGGCACCTGGACAACCTCGTGGCTCCTCATGACCCCAGTGCCCAAGCGTTCAGAGGGGACAACGGTGGCAGGTGACAGAGACCCAGGTCCTCATCCTTCTCAGAGATACCCATGGGATGGACACCGGCCTTCCTGCCAGTGACTTCTGTGTTCTCATCTCCTCACCGGTGGATTTCCTCCTGGGTTTTAATTTGGGGGAATCTTTCTGGAAAGTTCTAGCTTCAGGAATGCATTTGTAAGGATATATATTGGATTGTATTTCCCTCTAAGTGCCTTTTTTAAATGTATATTTTTAAATAAAACAGAAATGCATTCTTGTCGAACCTGTTTGAACTGGACCAAGGCTCTCAGAACAAGAACCCAAGATCCCTCCCACCCCAGACCTCCCGCAACTGTTTCGAGGAAGCCTGGAATTCTTGCCCGCACACTCCTGTTCTTTACCTCTCCATGACCTGCTCAGCTAGCCATTTTTTTTATATTCCCTGTTCAGTGTATATGTTGCTTATTTGTTTATTTATTGAGATATTTTACCAGCTAAGTGACTGCCACGCGCTGTGTATAACGCTCCACACCCAGAAATAATAAAGAAGCCTGCACAGCCCCACGTTTTCCCTCTGTTCTCATCTCTACGCTTGGAAGCTGAGAGGGTTGTAGAAATGAAATATTTTGCCACTCCGAAGGGGAAGAGAAAGGATGAGAGACATGCATTTGGTTCTCCACACATTAATAGTTGTAGGAATTTCTAGAAGCCAGCAATGCTAATCTGTGTTGACACCAGTGTCAGCAGACCTAGGCCTAGGAACCAAAGTGTATTTATTTGCATCACTGTGACAAATGAACGAATAAGCAGGATTCGGCTCACAGTTTCAGAAGTCTGAGTCTGTGGCTATGAGCTATGATGGGGAGTGTGTGTAGGAAACTGGCTCCTCTCACAGTGGTAGAGAAACATAGAGAGGGCTCAGGTACCCACTGCTAGAGAGGCCTGGCCAAATCCAAGACTAGGAAACAGCAAAGGCTCCAAACTGTCTCTTCTGAACAAGGCCTCATGCCCTGAGGCATACAGTTCACCGAGTGTCTCTTTCCTGGACCAACAGGCTTGCAAGAATACAAAGCTTTTAGCCTACTCGAGCCCTATGGTATCCACTCTGTGTCACCAGAGGAGGCCAGAGGCTAGAGAAGTGTCCTACATGAGGGTCTGTCTATCAGAGCATGAAGATAAAGAAGTTGGTGATGACCCAGGGTCTGGTGGTGGGACATGGAGTCAATAGAGCTCTGTATGATGTTCAGGTTTTATTGGAGGGGGCATGGTTATGCAACAGAGCTTGTGTGACTGTCCTATAAGAAAGGGTACAGTTCAAGGGATTCAAATCCTGACACTGTCTAGTACATGGTAAGTCTAGTGACGTTTCCAGATAGTGACTATAAAGCAAAAGACACTAAGATTGGCCACCACCCACGCAGCAAGGCACAGAGGTAAAGCTGGTGTAGTGGCCTGAGAGAGTGGCCTTTCATAACTACAGGGCAGCCAACAGAAAGTAGAGGCCAGGGATACAGCCAGGAGGCAGCATGGCCCAAGACAAGGAGCAGGTCACATGCCACACAAGTGATATTTCTTGGGTTTGTGGAGCACCATCCATGAGATACGGGAGTGCATGGACTAAATGCTTATAGGGAGTAGTAATAGGGGGTTGTGGGGACAGGCTGGCAGTATGGAAGCTGGCAGAGACATGGGATGATTGTAGAGATTGAAAGTTGGTGGGATTGGAGATGGGTGGGGCTAGGGCATGACAAGAGGCATCCATCTCAAGATGAGGCCTCCATGAGACTGGGCAGAGATGGCCCAGATTAGCTACTGAGTGCCTTGCAGGAAGCTGCATGAGGCTCAGGTCTCTGTCCCTACAAAGCTTTGAAGAAAGAACATCACCAAGACTCCATGTCAGCCTCCATGGCCCACCAATAGGGCAAATGGACGTGTGTGTGTGTGTGTGTGTGTGTGTGTGTGCGTGCACGTGGGTGTGTGTTCATGTGTATTGGGGGTGCACATGTTTGTGTATTTGTGTGCGCGTGAAAGCCAGAGGTTTGGCAGTTGATACCTTCTATCACTCTTTACCTTATTTACTTACCTATTTTTTAAATTACTTTTATTTATTTTGTGTGCTTGCATTTGGGGTGGAGGTAGGTTGTACCAAGGCACACATGTGGGGGTCTGCAAGGGTTGGTTCTTTCTTTCCACCAAGTGGCATTGAACTCAGCTCGTAAGGCTGAAGACAAAACACCTCTCTCACTGAGCCACCTGACTGGCCCGCCACCTTATTTTTTTGAGGACTCCATCAATTCAGCGAAGCTGGCTAACTGAACAGATCTGCCTGCCTCTGCCTCCCCAGCACTTGGGTTAGACTTGCAATGCCACATCTGAATTCCTCATGCCAGTGCTAAGGATTCCGACTCAGGTCCTCATGCTGATGTGGCCACTGCTTTCCTGGCTGGGCAATCTGTCCTCATGATTTTTTGAGGAGCACAGCTCTGGTGGAAGGGACAAGAAGGGAGGTGTACTGAGCCTTGGGACTATTGCTGGGAATGACTCCATTTCTTTGGCATGGGGTGGGAGCAGAGCTGCTGTCAGGGTGCCTCTTCTCAAAAGCATCTGGGAACAGGGCACATAGCCACCAGGGACATGGGAGAATGGGACCCCTAGGGCTTCTCAGTGCTTGCCCCACCACTGATGCTTGATCAAAGTTCTGAATCCATGTCCCCTATACTCCTCTGGGCTGGATTCCCTATCAGCTTACAACACAGAACATTTTTTAACATATGTATATTCAGCACTTCCATCAAAACCAGAAGTTCCATGAATGCTAAAAATGGCCAGGCTTACAGAATACAAAGAGGAAAAAAAGAGCATAGAAAACTTTCTTGACCCGTTGACATCTTGAGAGGCCACGGCCCAATGGGAACCTTGACAATGACTCTGAGGAAAATGGAAAGTGCAGCCGGGTGTAGTACTCTTAGAGCATGGATGGTTGTAGCCCTGGGGTCATGCATCCTCCATGTATTCTGGGAAAGCCACCATGTATCCCTGGAAAGAAGGTCCAGAGATAGCTTTGTGGTTTCATGAGATCCACAACACCAGGAAACAACAATCCATAGCCATAAAGAAGGGATTGTGAAAACCAAGCCCAACCCACAGGGCAGTCCCAGTGAGGAGCTCCAGGAAGGAGCGGAGTTTGAAATGAGCCCCTGGATGATTTGCTGCCAGGGCTTGGGGCTGTGTAGATGTCCAGAGGGGAGAAGAAATCCTGACAAGATTAGCACCCGACTCTGAGCTATGTGGTCCCTGCGGACTTTGTGCAGCTGGGTTTGACAGATGAGTGAGTGGGAAGGACTCACTTCACACTGACCTGCTAAAAGTTAAGGCGGGAGACACCAGCTCTGTGCTTGCTGGTGAAGGGACCTGATGCATGACTCTAGACAGGCTATGCCCATGACAGCAACTTGTGCTGGTGTAAGTTACTTGGTCTTTCATGTTCAGATTGGATGGAAGCTCCCCATCTTCCTACCATGGTGGGGTAAAAGATCCACACAGCCCAGAGGGGTTTTGCTTGACTGTCTTGCTTTATATACTACCCACAAAAACACCCCTTCCCTTCTTGGCCTTACATCTTTGAAACTTACTGCTCCTTCAGTTTTGTTCAGATTTTTAAAAATGCTGCTTTGATGCCAAGATTAACAAATGTGACTCTTTATCATATTGGAACGGACCCAGCGATTCACAGATTAAACAAAGGCAGACAAGGCTAAGGAGTTGGAAGGAGCTGTGAATTTCTATTAGTTGGATGGTCCCACTGACCTCTGGAGCCGTCTCCTCCCACTGTCCATTTTGAGGAATTCTAAAGGTGAGGGAGAATTAGAAGACCTTTCTCTGTCCCTAAGTCTTCCTCCTCCACGTGGACAGTCTTCCTGTCCATTGGTCCCCTGTGAAAACAACCCCATCTCCACATAGCCATCCCTGTCCCTCCCACTCTGCTGATTGGAGGAAGCCAAACTCTGGATAACCACTCAGCTGCCAAGAGCCCAGGCATGGGTGGCCTCTATCAAAAGGATGAGCTGGGCCAAGCATGGTCCTCTAGGGGTTTGGGGAACAGAGGCGGCTCTTGTTGGCTGCAAGAGCTGAAGCCAAAAGGATATGACTCTGGAATCAGCAGCAGAGGTGGGGGAAGTGGTGGCATGCGAACCCTAAGCAAGCTGGGAGATAAAAGAATGGAGTCCATGAGGAAGGAGAGGAAGTCAGCTGGTAAAGGAACCCTGGAGGGAGGAGAGATGAACTGATCACCCAGAATCCGGTGAGGAGAGGCCCCTGCCCTGTGATGGCATCCTACAGTACATGATGGTCTTAGTCCACTTTCTACAGCTATAGCAAAATACCTGTAGCAAGGTCATTTATAAAGAAGAAAGTTCATTTGGTTTGTGGTTCTGGCAGCTGGGAAGTCTAAGCCCATGGTCCTGGTGTTCACCCACCTTCTGGGGTGGGTAGACAGAGATGGTGCATGGTGAGACAGCATGATGTGCTCTCTCTCTCTCTCTCTCTCCCTCTCCGTCTCTGTCTCTTCAAGAAGCCAATAGTGCCATCACAAAGTTGGACCTTTTACCAATTACCCTAATTACCCATGGACACTATTAATGTGTGACTTTGGAGATTATGTTTTTAACATAGAAACTTTTCCTGTACAGCTTCAAGTCACAACAATGGAGAACCTCTTGTCATCTTCTGCTTCAGTGGCTACCAAGGAACTGGCTGAGGGCAAGTGTGTCCCCACCACTCTCTGTTTAGGGCTTCCTGGCCATTTGACACTCATCCTTTCTGGGCATATCCAGGGGTGCTAGTGTGAGGGAGTTCACTCATCTAGAGCAACTCTGATAAACACTGCTCCTCCAGGTCCCAGAGCAGGACAACTCTGAACCCATCACATGGCTGCCGAGGGTCCTTCACACAGCTGTACTTCCATGGCCTACAGTGTGTCCAGCTCAGTGGGGTACCTCAGACCAGGCCGTCTGCCTTCTCTTTCTTTTCCAAGCTCTACTCTAATCTCATATTTCATATTTATAAAAATAAAGTGCCCCAAACAAAATTCTCAGCTCTGTCCCGAGAAGAAGCACAAGGGATCTGAATCCTCTACTTCTAGGAACCCGGGGGACAAAACCATCAAAACCAACTCCTGCTCAAATCAAAGACCCAAGAAAATGTAAGTCCTAAAGTGTAAAGAAAAATGGGTTCCAGATAAAAACCATCATACACAAATCATTAGTACTGCAAAGATGCTAGACTGTGCAGATTTTAGAGTCTGCAGGCAGGGAGCTGAGACCTCCCAAGAAGGAGACCCACTTAGAGACTCTCTCCACTTCTCTGAAACCTTCTTGTCTCCAAACATGCCACCACATTCCCCATCTACACCCAGATACTTCAAGGAAATCAGTCTTGGTGTTAAGCAGAACACAGAGGAAAAGTCGCCTATGAAAAACTGTGAACACTAACAACCAGATTCATATTTTTACCCTAAATTTACATTACTTGGGTGATTGAAACTAAAAACAAAAATTGGCATAAAAAATATTCAAGTATGCCATTGGAAGACAAGGAAATAACACAGCAATAATTACACTAAATGTAAATGGTCTAAAGACACTAATAGGAAGGAATTTCTAGCTTGGGTTCAAACACACACACACACACACACACACACACACACATACACACACACAAAAGCAGGCATCAACCACTCAGCTACACTAAATGTACATACACAGAACAACAAAATTGCAATAGAGTTGATGGCCCTGGAAACTAGCTCAGTAAGTTAAGACACTTGTTGAACAATGGTGATCTGACTTCAAACCCTAGAACCCACATGATGAAAAGAGAGAACCAACTCCACAAAGTTGTCCTCTGGCATGTACAGTAGCATGAGCACACACACACACACACACACATATCACATACACACAATAAAAATAAACAAAATAATAAAGCACATACATCACATACACACACAATAAAAATAAATTAATAGAACAGAAAGGAGTAGACAAATCCAGTTATACTTGAAAACTTCAGCCCCTCTCCCAATAATTTGTAGAACAATCTAACAAAAGAACACTAAAAATATAGACGCCAATGTATCTAATATACATGAATCAAGACCACAAACAACAGAGTACATATTGTTTTAAGTGCTAATAAAAACACAAATCAAATAAGATTATATCTGGGCCATAAGATAAATTTAGTAAATTCCAAAGAGTGAAAATCATAGAAAATGTGTTATCCAACTATAGCACAGTCAAGCCAGAAACTAGTAATTTGTACCCAAAAAATACAAAAAACAAACAAACAAACAAACAAAACTGCAAAACTTGAACACAAAAGTCAAACAGGAAATCTGGAGGAAATTTTTAAAGTCATTTAATCAAAGAAAATAAAAATACAACACATAAAAATTTGTAGGACATAGGTACACAGTAGTGGTAAGAAAAATGGTAACAATAAATGCATACATTGTAATGTCTCAAATAAAAACTTTAAACTCCTACCTAAAGAATGTAAGAGAGAAAATAAATTAAAAAAAATAAGGATGAGAATAGAAGTTCTCGATGTTGAATATATTAAACAGTAAAGAATATCAGGGACACAAATGGGTAAGACCAATAACATTGACAAATTTAGCAATACCCACAAAGAAAGGGGGAAGTAAAAAACCAATACCATTCATGAAATAGGAATGTATTACAGATCCTAAAGACCTCAAAAGGATAGTAAAGGCATACCATAGACAGTTTTACATAAATCTGTCAAATTGGCTTCACAAAAAAACAGCAGCCATCCATAATTCACCCAGTATGAACTAGATTGTTTGAGCAGCCCATAAATATTAAGGAAGCTAAATTCATAATTTAATACTCAAAATTCTACCAAACATTTGACTAGGGACCAGTAACAAATCTACAGTCTCAACCAGAAAACAATAGGAGGAAACAATTTAATCTATGAAGCTAACATTACCCTGATACCAAAATCAAAAACAGAGGGTTGAAAACACAAAACTCTGGAGGGAGAAGAGATGGCTCAGTGGTTAAGGGTGAACATTGCCTGTACAGAAGACCTGAGTGTAGTTCCCAGCGTCAATATCTGGGTGGTTCACAACTGCCTATATAATTCTAGCTCCAGAGGGGTTAAATTTTTTTTTTATTTCAAACATTTCAATGTATGCATTTATTGTTAACATTTTTCTTAGCACTACTGTGTTCTCTCTGTCTCTGTCTCTGTCTCTGTCTCTGTCTCTGTCTCTCTCTCTCTCTCTCTCTCTCTCTCTCTCTGTGTGTGTGTGTGTGTGTACCCATTGGTACACTGATCAACTAAGAGATTCTGCAGGAGTACAAGGCTGGTTCCAGATTTTTTTTATTGGATTTAACTCCTCCCTCCATAAGATGGAACTCTGTCTGGTACATTAGCAGAGCCAAAATCTATGGCTTTTTGAGGTCCTAGATCTTAAGAGAGAATGTTATACCATTTTTCTACTACATTGACATATCAAAAAACTATCTTCAAGTTCTTACCTTTATACACACAGATAGTATGCCTCCACCCCTTACTAGGGAGATGTTTTACTGTAGATGACAATACAGAGACCCACAATTAACCAAGAAACCATGGTGTGGCCAGCTACAGGGACATGGAACAGCTATATAACAGCCGTATCCCCACAAGGCTCAGGGGTCATGAAGGAAGAAGGGACAGAGAAAGTATAAGAGCCTGAGATAGTAGACATTTGCAAAAAAATATTTGCTGGACACAACAAGACTATTACACACATGAACCCAGCTGGATAGAACAGGACTGTGCTGGCTGGTTTTGTGCCAACTTGGCATAAGCTGGAGTCATCACAGAAAGGAGCCTCCCTTGAGGAAATGCCTCCATGAGATCCAGGTGTAAGGCATTTTCTCAATTAGTGGTCAAGGGGGGAGGGCCCAGTCCACTGTGTGTGGTGCCATCCCTGGGCTGGTGTCCTGGGTTCTATAAGAAGGCAAGCTGAGCAAGGCAGGGGAAACAAGCCAGTAAGCAGCACCCCTCCATGGCCTCTGAATGACCTGCTTGAGTTCAGTCCTGCTTTCTGACCTGCTTGAGTTCAGTCCTGACTTCCTTTGGTGATGTACAGCAATGTGGAAGTGTAAGCTGAATAAACCCTTTCCTCCTCAACTTTCTTCTTGGTCATGATGTTTTGTGCAGGAATGGAAACCCTGACTGAGAGAAGGACCATCACACACATGAACCCACAGCTGGATACAACAACAGGACCATCACACACATGAACCCACAGCAGCTGTGACTACAAGCACAAAACCTGTGCAATATCAAATCAACTGAAATGCAAGGGTGAGACTCATGAAGCTCTATCCTGTCATCAGAAACAATTGACAACTGATGGTCACTGGAAAAGAAAAACCATTAGGTTTACAGATGGTCTTACACTCACGCAGCACTAAATGGACTCTGGGTGTTTTAAAAAGTCACATGAAATTGTGAGGTAAAGAAAGTAAAGAGATAGCAGAGGAACTGAGAGGGAAGGGTGGGATAAATTTGATGAAAATACATTATACACATATATGAGACTCTCAAATAATTTTAAAAAAATGAGAAGGAATGATTTTAAACAAATCTCTACTGTGCATTAATGTCAAAAGAATAAGGCTGAAATGACAAATGGCCTGTCACCTGATGTGTGAACCATTTGGCAGTATTCAGCACCCACTGATGGTGAGAATCGAAATTCTCAGGAAAAAAAAAGCTGGTTACAGTGGATTCTTAGGTAAAAAACATCTATGAAGTCCCCATATCCAGATGTCATTTACCAAATGTGAGGTAGGGAGATCGAGGTGTCACTCTTACTGCCAACGAACATGCTGGGGGGAGGTTCAGCCACAGCAATAAGTCAAGAAAAGAAAATGAACAACATGGATACACCCTGGAAAGGAAGCAATGAGACCACCCCTGCTCACAGAGGACATGTCCCTCTCTACCCAAACCCCAAAAAGTCTGTTTTTTAAAATGCTAGGACACTCACTGAGGTCAGAAAGTGCCCAATTATATGAGAAACGGGGAAAAACTAACTGCATGTGTGTGCATTAGCAATGAACACAAGGGCGCTGTGCTTATTGAAAACTAACTGCATGTGTGTGCATTAGCAATGAACACAAGGGCGCTGTGCTGATTGATGGATGTTTTGTCAACATGACCCAAGCAAGGGACATTTGGGAAGAAGGAACTTCAATTGAGAAAACACTTTCACCAGACCGGCTGGTGGGCAAGGCTGTGAGGCATTTCCTTGACTGGTGATAGATGTGGGAGGGGCCAGTGCATTGAGGTCCATGCCACCCTGGGCATGTGGTCCTGAATTGTATGTGAAAACAGAGCAAACCATGGGGAGCAAGCCAGTAAGCAGCATCCCTTCATGACTTCTGCGACAGCTCCTGCCTCTAGGTTCCTGCCTGGAGTTCTGGCCCTGACTTCCTTTGATGATGGACAGTGATGTGGATGAGATAAACTATATTTTGTTATGTTTACGGATAGGAAATGAACAAAAGCTATGACAAACACATCAGTGGAGAGATTTTATCGCAATGAAACACCACCAGCCACCGGGGAATGAATACCAAGTGTCTATTCACACTTATCAGAATGGCTGCACACAGAGGGCATCCTGATCTCTAGGGAGAGTGTCCTGGAGGTTGCTCATTTACAGGAACTTAAAATGAGGCAGCTACTCAGGAAAGCAGTTTGGATGGTTTTGAAATGTTTAAATACCTCACTACCCTGTGACCCAGCAACTTTGCTCCTGGGCACGGATCCTAGAAACTCCTGTTCACAGATGTCTTCGGTAATGTCCTATATTAAAGACAAATTGTGACACAAGCTGAGCTACATTCATGGAACCAAATATGCCGCCACTGTCGAAAGAAGGCACTGAGCGCAGCTAGGATGAGCCTCCAGAATATTACAGTGTGTGGAACAGTGAACTCCAAAAGATTGCATCTGGACAGTCCTGCTTATACAGCAGATAAACTGTAGACCCGGGGAACAGAGCAGCCATTTCAGGGATCAGGGGAAGATGGCAGAAGGGATCCCTAAAGGGTAATGTCAGAGGCCTGGGGATGAGTAGACCTGGGAATCTGAGCTGTCATTCAGGGATGGTTAAATGCTCCTCTCTGACTGCAAAAGTTCTCATTTGCTGTCCCTACTTAATACAAGATGTTGCCATTATTTATCACTGGGTAGAAGTCACATGGGACCTCTGGCATTATTATTTTTTTTTTTTACAACTGCTTGGGAATCTACAATTATTAAAAGATTTTTAATTAAAACAAGCAATGCTGTGTGAAGAGACCATTCATAAAGGGAGTGCTGTCAGCTGTGACAAAGTGTCTCTGCATGGCCATAATGTAAAAGAGACAGTGGAGGGGCTAGAGAGATTGCTCAGTGGTCAAGCACACTGGCTGGTTCTGCAGAAGATCGGGTTCAGTGCCCAGCACTTACATGGAGGCTCACCGTGGTCTGTCACTCCAGTTCCAGCAGGATCTGAGGCCCTCTTCTGGCTTCTGTGGGCACTCCATGCATATGGTGCATATACATAAGTGCATGTGAACATAAACTAAAACTAAGTAAAGGAAAGTGACTCCCATGGGGAAGCTGGGGCTTACAGGCAGCTTCAGTGCTGGGTGACCTGGGTTTATGACTGCTATGTGATCAATGACAGGCCTTACAATTTACACAGCTTCTCCAATCTTCCAACCTCTCTTCTCCCATAGTGCCTGTGCTTGCTGGCAATGCTTCTCCACCACTGCCTAAGAGAACAAGGGGACATAGTTTGAGTGTGCTTTTCTACCCTGTTTGTCTGTCAACTACCATCCCGTGGGGACCTGGCCACATGTGTGTATTCCCTGCTGGGCCTCTGGTCTCCAACATGCTGCTTGGAAGAGAGGCCAGTCTCCATCCCTGGCTGAGTTGCTAGCCCTGTGTGGCCTGGTGCTTTGCGTTGGCTGTCTCTGCGCACAGCAAAGTTCTCTGCACTTGTACTTTGCCCAGCTGTCAAGATTCAGCCACTGGGTCCCTTCCTTGGTCTAAAGAAGATTTATTCCCTTTGGCCCAACAGCAAGCTGCTTCTTATCTCTGCGCAAAGTGTTCACAGGAATGGGGCGCGAAGGCAGACAGCCTGTGAGAATGTAATCGTCTTGACACCACCCAGACACAAGCTGGGGTTCCGACGCACAGCATCGCACTGTATCTGTGGTGCTCAGCTCCGTCTGCCCAAGACCAAGTTCCACTGGGAATAATGTCCACGCTTGCTGCTCAGTCCTTGGCTCCTAAAGGAATCCCAGGCTGTGGGTCCTTTGTGGCTGCCCAGGTCAGACTCATAGCCAGAGTCTATCACATGGCAGGACAGGCTCCAGGCTACTGCTCACTTGGAGAGAAAATACACATTTGAATCTGCTCTCATTTTTGGCCCACTCTGCTTCTATGTTGGATGAGAATTACTTGTGCCTTGTCAACCTTTCCCAGCATGTGACTGAAGTGACGACCTCTGCTCTCCTTTTTTTACCACCCAAGCTTTCAAGAAAAGGTTTGGTCAGCCAAAATGGCTCTGTGTGGTTGGGGCCAGATGGATGCTGTGACTTCCAACCTAGGTGGTGGCAGATCCCCGGTCATGGACTTGTGATCTGGAACAGCTGGATCACAAGTCAGTGGGAGCCTGCCTTGCGTGTGTCAGGCCCTGGGTTCAAGCCCCGAAAGGGTCTGTTGGCCTCCAGCAGGAGAACTGTGCAAGAAGCCATGTCAGGTGTCCCTGTCAGCTCTTCTGGGGAACTCACAATTGGAACCTGGAGCCTTTATGTGCATGCAGAGTTGGAGGTGGGGGGGGGGGATAGGCAGACAGACAGACAGACAGAGAAACAGAGAGACACAGAGAGACAGACAGACACATAAACACACACAGAGAGAGACAAAGGGCACACAGAGACAGACCCACACATATGTACATATACACACACAGAGACAGACCCACACATATGTACATATACACACACAGAGAGACAGAAACACAGAGAATGACAAACAGAAGGACATACAGAAACAGACAGACAGACACACACACATAAGCAGATAGAAAGGACACACAAAGACAGATAGACACACGGGGGGGAGAGAGAGAG
>NW_022196896.1:117494289-117504862 GCF_008632895.1 Mastomys coucha
AGAGAGAGAAAGGGAGGGAGGGAGGGGAGGAGGGAGAGAGAGAAAGAGGGAGGGAGGGAGAGAGAGAAAGAGGGAGGGAGGGAGTGAGAGAGAGGGGGGAAGGAGGGAGAGGGAGGGAAGGGAGGAGGGAGGGAGAGGAGCTAGTAAGAGCTCTAACCATTATCTTGCTGACCTAAAGCCAAAGCTGCCTTGATCAGAGGCCGTTCCCACTCTGAGGACCTGAGACGCTTTGTTAGAGCTGGGAGGGTTCTTTCCAGCATGAGTCACTGTCCGCCTCTCTTCCTTAATTAGTGCTCAGGGACTTGCTGTTGTAACTCTAGTGAAGTCCACAGAAATTAATCAAAGAATATCTTAGAGCTGAAATATAGTAAGAACTGCCACCAGGCCAAACCCACAGGCACTGGGTCCTGCATGGCCAGGCGCTCCCCTAGAAACTGAGTTTGTGCCTCCCACGTGTTCAGCCCTCCCTGCCATGGCACTTCCTTCCTCCGGGTTTGCTTTCTGGAAGGTTTTCTACTTGTTTTTCCAACTATGGCAATTTCTCAATCTACTACATACCACAATCCTCAATAAAAACGGTTCTCATGGAACCCTGGTCCCGAGGGCTTGGCCAAGTGCTGCTTCTTGGATGTGGTCCCTGTGTGTCTATGCACTCTGGGATACGAAGCACAGGAGGGCTCTGTCCACACTCAGATAAACTCCACCCTTGCTAGCCTCCAGAAGATCAGCCAGTCTCAGGTGCCAGAACCAGAGGCTGACTTGGGAGGCGTCCAGCAGCGAGGTTCTATGGTTCCAGTTAGTCCCATTGTACTTTAGAGGCTGAACACATAGTAGGACCACATCCAGAATGTGCAAGAGAACAGATTCACAGTTGTATCGTCCAGACTAGGAAGTTGTGTCAGCAACCTACAGCAACCATCCGGGTAGACCACCCTTCGTCTACCATGCCCAGCCCAGCAGGCCACTCATTGAACCCAGCCTAGCAGGCCCCACTCCACACGCAGCACACAGCTCAAGCACCAGCCTGATCATCCATAGTGCCCAGACTGGGCTGTCTGGAAACCCCTCTCCCACGAGACTAAAGCCTTTCAGGTCAGGACCACTCTATCCATCTCACCCCGGCATCCTCAGCCCCAGCAGATCACAGACCTAAGGGAATCAGAGCACAGACACCAGAGGCACATGGACTGGCTTACCCTGCAGGAACACTGTTGTGTCCGTGTTGAAATTTCTCTATACAGCACACTCCAGTGGAGCAGAGGGGAGGGGTGTGAAATACTAACAAGAAAGCAAGGTGCTCTCACGGAGCCACAGGGGATGACCAGGAATGTAGAGTCCAGCCAAAAGGACCTGCACCCTCACGGGGTCTCTAAGATAAGTCCACGTGGCCTTAGGATCTCCCATGAATCTACACTGTCTTGATGGCTTGGCTCTCTGGTTGAGTGTTGAGCTTTCTGGAAGTCTTAGAAGGGTTTTCTGCAGTGCAGGTGTGCCTGTGTGCATGCGCCACCCACAGGGTTAAGTTGGGTCAGTGGGGAAAAAGAAGGACGTTAGAAGCTGCATCGAACAAGGCACCGAGATGGAAATGAGAGCCACTGACCTATGGGGTTGCTTTGGTCAAATGGTAAGCTGCTTGGGGTGCTCAGTTTACTGCAGGAACTTTTGCAAAAGAATAAACAAACCCTATTTGAGGAGAAGGAGACCAGCTCCTAATATTAGGGTTATTAATGGCATAGACATGGTAGTTGGGGAGGTGTTTATGTCCTAGAAGTGTTCTGGTGACAGGCATAAGGCAGACTGGGTTCCCAGAGCAAGAGGCAGAAAGGGGACACACCCAGCTGAGCCCCTGCGCTCATCCAGGCAGACCTCCACGGGTAGGAAACCTAGACACAGGAGACTCGCAGCCACGCTCCCTATGCCTTTGGCTCTGTCTTCTCTACCTTGTGTGTTTCTACATACTAATTTAAAAGCTTGTCATCTGAAGTCCTTTTCTGATTTTTTTTTGGGGTGGGGGGCAGGCTTCGAGACAGGGTTTCTCTGTATAGCCCTGGCTGTCCTGGAACTCACTGTGTAGACCAGGCCTCGAACTCAGAAATCTGCCTGTCTCTGCCTCCCAAGTGCTGGGACATGCGTGTTTGATGCATGAATATATAGTACACATGTATGCAGGCCAGAGGAGAATGTCAGGTGTCTCCCTTTATCAATCTCCACCATATTCTCATGAGAGGATCTCTTTGAACTAGTTCAGGGCTGCAGGATTTTCACTCAGGCTGGCAGCCAGCAAGCCCCAGTGATCCTTCTGTCCCTATGATTATCCCAGCCCTTTAATGGCTAAAGACTTCTAAAATCACTTCCTTGACATGATCCAGTCACTTACAATATAGGGTAGGATAGGATGAGTTTCTTCATCTTTGCCCAGGTTCTGAGCTTATCTTAAGCAGAGAACATGTTTTCTACCCAGGTATATAGGCAGTGTCTAGATATAGCTTGGTTGTCTGCAGTGGGTGAAGCCAGGGGTACTACTGATCTGTCTGCAAAGCTAGGGTTCATGTCTCATACCTTTAAGTGCATTGGCCTAGCTGACCAAATTGTTATCTCTAAGGCTACCCCTCTGCTCCAGGCTGACCTATGTTGAGAACAGAGAGATCTCCTGGGTCTAAGCTAGGCTGTCACAGGACCTTGCTGGAGGGAGACAAGCAGAAATGGGTGGAGAAAAGACAATGGGCAGGGAAGCTAAGCTCTGTCTTGGCCCCACTCATTTTTTTTTTAAAGATTTCTTTATTTTATATATGTGAGCACACTGTAGCTGTCTTCAGACACACCAGAAGAGGGAATCTGATCTCATTACAGATGGTTGTGAGCCACCATGTGGTTGTTGGGATTTGAACTCAGGACCTCTAGAAGAGCAGTCACTGCTCTTAACCACTGAGCCATCTCTCCAGACCCCTGCCCCATTCATTCTTATTGCTGTGAAGAGATACTATGACCAGGGTGACTCTTTGAAAGAATTTAATTGGGGCTTGCTTCTAGTTACAGAGGTTTCATTCATTATTGTCACCAAGGGAGTATAGTGACTTCCGATAGGCAGGACACTGGAGCAGTAGCTGAGAGTTCCACACCCTGATCCACAGGTGGCAGGCAGAGAGCCACTGGGCCTGGCGTGGGGTCTGGAAAGCTCAAGGCCTACCCCCAGTGACACATTTTCTCCAACAAGGCCATGCCTACTTCAGCATGGCCATGTATTCTAATCCTTCTCAAAGAGTTTGCCAACAGGACGAAGCCTATAAATATATGAACCTACGGTGGGCATTCTCTTTCCAGTCACCACACAGACATCTTGTAAAATCTAAATCCAAACAGTCGCTGGAGTAGAATCAGCAAGTGTTTTGGAAATATGAGCCAGGAAGAGAGCAACTCTCGCACTGGTAGTAATTGAGGACACATCAAAAATGTCAACCAAGGAAAACCAAAACCAGAGCTGCACACAGCCACTCTGACCACAGGACAGGAGACATGCCTCAGTCGTGAACACATTGACAAGATGTCCTTTCGTTCCACATTAAAGTCACATTCCAGGGCAACAAACAGATCAAGGAGTGGACGAAGCCTGTGGTAAAGCATGGTTTAGGTTGGAAGATTTTAAAGTTACACCAAGATGAAGTGTCGGTCACAGCTGTGAGTAAAGGGGTTTCCAGGGCTTCGAATGCCTTCTTTAGCAAAACAAAGAATAAAAAGAAAGGAAAGGAGCCAACAAGTTCTACCATCTATGACCTTAAGAAAGTCTAAGGAATCAGATGAAAAATATAACCAAAGTACAGATGCCTTTAAACATAAAGCAAGTTCATCCGTCTACTACAGCTAAGAGTTCATCCAAAGGAAATAAATTAGGGTATTTGGGACTAATCTTGAGTGGGGCCTCTGAACCACAGCCCTGCTGACATTGGGACCTGGTCGCATCTGGGGTGAGGGGCACTCGCTCCCTGCACTGCAGGCAGATCCTCCACAGCACTTCTGGCTCCACTGTCTGGAGACAACCAAGCTATCTCCAGACACCATTCACATCCCTGGGCAGAACCCACGTTCTCTGCTGAAGATAAGCTCGGTATAAAGACAAAGAAACCCATACATGTGGTGGTCATCAGAACAAGCAGACCTTGTCAAGAAAATAACTTTACAAGTCATCTTGTTTATTCTTTGGTTTGTTTTTGAGACAAGGTCTTTTATAGTCCAGGCTGGCCTGGAATTTGCAATCCTCCTGCCTCCGTCTTCAGAGTGTTGGGATTATAGGTGCATGTTACCACATTCTGCTTGTGTTTAAACTTCATTTGAGATACATATCATATAGTCAGGGGGCTCAGGAAAGACTTCAGGGGCTGGGAAATTGGCTTGATGGGTAAGAGCTTTTGCTGAGCAATCATGAAGACCCAAGTTCAAGTCTTCTCACACGCATGAAAAGAAAGTGCGGCTGTACCTGTGCTGCTGGGGTAGAGTAGACATAAAAGGATCATGGGGCTTGTTGCCTGCCAGGGTGGTGAAAAAACCCAGAACTCTAGGCTCAGAGGTGGAGAGGTGGAAGATGGAGGGGGAGGAGGGAATGGGGGAGGGTGCTGTCTCTCTCTCCCAATCGCTTGGCCTGGGCAGAGCCCATTGCTCTTTCTCAAAACTGTTGTCTAAAGATCCTGCAGTGGCCTCTGCCTTGTATGATAGCACCCCTCCTAGACCGGTTCCCCTGCCTTGGTCACCAGGTTTGTAGGAATCCAATCACAAAGTTGTCTGCTAAGGGCCCAGGGAGGAACACAGAAAGATACAGAATCGTCCATGGCCCTGTAACGAACCCAAATAAAGTCATTGATTCACCAAGGTAGACTTTGTGGAGTTGACACTTTGGTCTGTTGATGGTTCCCTGCCTGGCATGCATGGATGTTTGTCCAGATTCCCCCTAGGAAAAGTCACACGGTATTGGCACTTGAACATGGACACTTAGAACCAATGACAAGTTAGAGGGAAGGAGTGTTGCCATGGGCCCTGCCACAGGTGGTCACACCTGTAACTGATGCTCATGATGCAAGGGTGGAGGATTTGCAGTACAGTCTCATTGTAGCCACCTTTTCCTATATGGCATGGGATGGTGCACCACCTTACCCTACTGCTGTGGTGACCGCATGCTCTCAGAGATGATGTTACACGCAACTAAGACTGTGCTATCTGGGGAGACTCCCAAGGTAGCCATTGTCTTCTGTGCGGTATGGAGTGGTGTACATCTTTGATGAATGGAATGTTTTGTAAGGGTGGGGTGCCCCAATGTTTCTGATAAATTAAAAAAAACATATCACAAGCCCTAAAAGGAGTACCTATGGACTAGATCCTAATTAGGCTCTAGTGCATGGCCATATTGTGGGTGATAAGACATGTAATTGATGCTTAAGTGCCCTTCCAGAAAGACCTGTGTATTGGGGTTGGGGGGATATTTACAACAGGAAAAGGACATTAAGCTGCTAGCCTCTAATGAGCATCTTACTTGACAGGGAGGTATAGGGGAAAGAGTGGCTTGAGACAGGAGGATGGGAAGAAGTGTCGGAACATTTCATGCACTAATGGGAAGGCAAGGGAAAGGGTGTCCATGTGAGATCCCTTCCTGAGATCCAAAAACATGGAACCTATGGGAAGAGGCAGCCAGTGAGGAGGAGGAAGACAGTATAGAAGAGATCTATCCAACCATTAATGCAGAAGGGAAAATCCACGACTTGGCGTGCAGAGTTGGAGTGTAGGAGATCAAAACAGCCAGGGACCACTGTGCTCTGACCTGCTGGATTTGTGACTTGTCTTGGTCCAAGAACAAAGTGTCAGACCCACACAAACCATCTGTGCCTCTCTCTCAGCTCAGAAATGGCAGAGGGGGGACATCATAGGGCCTTTGGCCAGTATGGATTCCAAACCTCCAAGGGCCTGGAGTTGTGGCTTCTAAGAAGCAAGAAGTTCCTGCCAGCTCTGGGAGGAAACCAAGCCACTGTGTGTATTGGTTTACTGGATCCCAGCCACTGGAAGTCCTGTGCCCGGGGAGGGCAGGTGATTCCTACTGCGCCTGCCTGAGCTTCCATTCTGACTCCTCCTAAGAGCAGAGTGCTCCAGGATAAACAAGATGTAAAAGAATCAGCCATAACTCAGCTCCTGAGGCTTGGGTCAGGAGGACAAATAGGATGGGTCAGTCTTCTAGATGGCTCCAATGCCTGAGCATCCGTTAATGGAAAAAAGAGTTAAGTTTGTTTTAGGGGTGAATAATTAGTCCCCCTCCACCATGTATGATGTAAACTACACTGGGAATACAGATGGAGAAAGAGAATTATGTTAACTACTTACCCCTCCTTGGGACAAAGACTACAGAGCCTGAGGTAACTAGGAAAAACAGCAGTTAGTGGGCTGGCTTCGATGAGCCATTAAGGGCACTGTATTGTCACCAGCTGAGGTCCCCTAGAATATCAAGGACAGGAACGAGGAAGAACAGAGGAAGGAAGAGCCTTACTATAGAATTAGACATGAGACCAGCAGTGTTAGAGTCAGATTTACCTAAGCAAATTGCATTGATTGGCAAGTAAAAAAGTGGTTGTCTCAGCAGCAACCTTTGGGAGTTATGGGGTATCTGTGGCCTTGTGAGCATTGTGGTGGCTGGTCTTTATGAGCTCTCAAGAGACCTGAATGGCTTTGACTAGCCTGTAGACTGTCTCTATAAAGTACAATATTAATAAGACGAAGTAAGAGAGGGGCAAGGCACACAAAGGAGGCTGCCTAGCTCACTTAGAGACAAATGTGGTGTTATTATGTCAAGATGGCGTTCCCAGGGGGTAAAAATGAACAGAAAGCCAAACCCTGTGCTAGTGAGCATCTAGAAAGCTCCAATGCCTGAGCAACCGTCGATGGAAGAAGAGGTTGAAGTTTGGTTTAGGGGTGAATAGTTAGTCCCTCTCCAACGCTTATGATGCAAACTACACTGGAAATACAGATTGCTCACCTAGTTCAGGACCCTTTGAGCATCCAGGTGAGGCCAGTGGAGATGCAAGGGCCATGGTATTCATCTGAATCCTGTCAGAACCAGGGTTCTGGCTCCAGAAGGAGACACAGCAGGTTAGAGAGCCATCCCTTCTTGAACCCATCAGAAGTGCAAAGATGCATGAAGGCCCCACAAAAAAAGCAGCACACCCCGATGAGGAAGTCAGATGGTTTACGGAGGACCAGGTGGGAGAGTGTCTTCCATCCATCCTGTGGCGCTCATGCTATTTGACAACACGACTCAGACAAGGATGAGACCATGTCATGCTGTGTTGGGCCTTGCTAATGGTTTTGTTTTAGCATTTCCTAGCCCTTCCTGGCACTTCCTTTGAGTGGATGGCTGTGGGCCTTTAGCAATCCCGCCTGCCCTTTTAAAAAGGTTTTATAACATCAAGCTAGTTAGCTCTGAACATCATGTGGAACCCACAGGACAGATATTCGGCTATAGGAGAGGGGTCTGCTGTGGAACTGACTCACAAGACTATGCAACTGAGAATCCACATAGCGGCTGTCCGTAGACTAGAGACTCTTGAGTGCTTCGTGGCTTGGCTCAAGAACAAAGGTGTCAGACCCACAGAGACCAGTTATGTCTCTCTCGGTTCAGAAATGGCGGGGGTGGGGGGATCATAAGGCCTTTGGCTCTATATGAATCCTAAAGCCCCAAGGGCCTGGGGTTGTGACTTTTAAGAAGCAAGAAGTTCCTGCCAGCTCTGGGAAGAGACCAAGCCATTGTATGTATCCGTTCTCTCTGGACTCCCAGCCACTGGAGGGTCATACAGAGAGAGGGGAAGTGCCCCTTAAACTGAGCCTTCTGAGCTTCCGTCTGACTCCTCCCAGAAGCAGCATGCTCACATCATACACCAACACGTGCCTTAGTAACAGGCAGCAAAGGAAGCAGCAACGGCAGCAGAAGCAGTGGAATAGGTGAACTCGCCAGCAAGAGTGAAGGCTGAGTGAGCAAGAAAGCAAAACACTTCCTTCTCACACATCCTCTTCTCTGGGTTGCGACCTAAAAATGCTGCCCAAACTTAGGCTGGGTCTTCCCACATCAATAAGAGGCGTTGTCTTAGTCAGGGTTTCTATTCCTGTGCAAACATTATGACCAAGAAGCAAGTTGAAGAGGAAAGGTGTATATAAGAGGAAGCAACTTCCATGTTGCTGTTCATCACCAAAGGTACTGATGCAGAGGCCATGGGTGGATGTTCCTTGCTGGCTTGCTTCCCCTGGCTTGCTCAGCCTGTTCTCTTATAGAACCCAAGACTACCAGCCCAGGGATGGCACCACCCACAAGGGGCCCTCCCCCCTTGATCACTAATTGAGAAGATGCCCCACAGCTGGATCTCATGGAGGCACTTCCCCAACTGAAGGTCCCTTCTCTGTGATAACTCCAGCCTGTGTCAAGTTGACACACAAAACCAGCCAGTACAGGTATCAAGACAGACTCCCATAGATTGGCCCATAAGCCAACTTAATCTAGACAGTTTCTCATTGAGGCTCTTCCCTGCTCATTCTAAATTATGTCTAACTGACAAAACTAGCCACCACAGCCTTCTTCCACCAAACATTGTAAAGGCTTTCCTGTTGAAGGGCAGTGGTAGGAAACTATTAAAAGTCTTTGTTTCCTATAACTAAACTGTTATGTTTCTATAAATGCAGGAAACTCTGCAGTATAATAATAATAATAAAAAAAAACTAACTGCAACAAATGTAACATCCTTGAATCTGAGCTGAGGCTTTCCGGGCTGTGTTCTTTGGCCTTGCATGGTGTGAGGCATGTGCAGTGTCAAGGGTGTATATCAAGTTGAAAACTAAGGCAATGGTGAAGTCCTGCATCACACCATGGTGAGCAATGCATTTGTTACACCTACTGGGCTTTGAATTACTTCTTAATCACTGTGCACTGAGGAAAGCATATATTGTTGCAAATTTGTACACTGAAGAACGTATATATTGTTGTCAATTTGTACATTGAGGAAAGTATACATTGTTGCTAATTTGTGCATTGAGGAAAGTATACATTGTTGCTAATTTGTGCATTGAGGAAAGAGTACATTGTTGTCAATTTGTACATTGAGGTAAGTGTACATTTTTGCCAATTGTGCATTGAGGAAAGCGTACATTGTTACCAATTTTTCATGAGCCCACATTCTGTATCTGATTCTAGTTTAAGAAACTAAACTAGATAGTGTAAGGTCACAGGTTACATCCCCGAGACTGCAGACTTTGCAATTTTTTTAACATATACTTGCATTTTTGATAGAAATTTTAAATGTATGGAGTATCAAGTTGTTCCAAATTGGAGAACTACAGATCTCCATGTGCCTGTAAGTGCTGAGAAGAAGCCAGAGGCCAGCCTAGGTCCCATTTTTAAACCCTTGAATAGAGGTGCTCAGGGTCAGGATGGAGTCCAGAGGAATTGTGGGAATCTCCAAGGTCATCCCTGTTGCTCTCCTTACTCACGCTCCTCTGTGTACATATATGTAAGCTACACAGCGTCGGCTCCTCTCTGGACATCCTCCTTGCTCCCCAGGTCCTCCTGATAGTACCACAACATGGGTAGCAAGCCTACTCACCCGGCCTGAGTCTCAGCCTTGCTCCTCAGCACTCGCATGGGCAGTGTTTGAAGTACAACAGGGATGGGAGCAACAAAGGATACAAAAAAAGACAGGTAAGGCAAGATGACATCCAAGAGATGGCAGCTGGCAGGGAGAGCCAATCTACAGGGGTTGTGGGGACAGAGCAGAGACAAGGGACCCTCTCTTCCTGAGCTCAAGAGACACTATTCTCCATCTCTCGTCAGCTGGCTTTGGGCATCCTGAGGTGGTTTTCCACCTCTACAGTTTCCTTAACAAGGTGCTCACAACACAAGGTGAAATAAACCATCCTGTTGACAAAAGCACTGAACCAAGGAGCCATGGAAGGATTTTCTGACATCCTTCTTCCCAACCCATGGGATCTAAATTCAAGCAGGGGGTGACGGTATTCCAGTTGGGGTCCTCTGTGCACAGGATGAGCCTTTCCACGTCCACCACAGCCAAGTACCATTCTTAGCCATGGCACTTTGGACACTGCCATTTCAGTCTTGTCTCTTCCTGCTGTCATAAGAAATGATTCTTCTCCTCCTCCTCCCTCTTCTTTCTTCTTCTTCCTGCCCCCTCTTCCTTCCCCTTCTTCCTCCTTCTCATTCCTTCTTCTTCCTTCCTTTTTTCCTAACTTATGATTTTTCTACTGTCCATCAGCATATCTGAAAGATGATCCTTTCTTGAAGGCTAGGATGTTTCCTTGCCCATCTAGCAGGCTGCTTTGCAAGGGTTTTGTTCATTGTTCTTACACACCCCACCTCTGTGGGGTTGTAGTTTTCTTTTCTGTGCTGTCTTTGTCAATTTTGAGAATTAAGGTTTAAAAGGCTGTGAGGTTCATTCTTGTCTTATTGTGTATTTTAGATCATGGTCTAAACATTAGGATTTATGTCCTATTAATAAAATAATTTAGTCCAAACCATCTTCTGGTACCCTATTTTTAAGGTTCT
>NW_022196896.1:117504872-117529683 GCF_008632895.1 Mastomys coucha
TGTTTGGAAACGCATGTTTCTGTCTTAAGATAATCACTCCTCCCACGAAGATTTAAACATTATCAGCTTATCATTTTAGTGTGATTTGAGCTATCCTCTGGTCTCCACTTTTACGTGTCTGGGTTTCTCTTTGTTAAAATAAGGCCAGGGAGTCAGGGAGATGCCTCTGTTGCTGATGTTCTTGCCAGGCAAGCATGAGGACCTCGATCTGGCCCTCCAACACTCTCATAAAATAGCCTGGCATGGCAATGCACACTTGGTATCCCAGGACTGGAGAATGGGGACAGTCCTGGGGTGGCAGCCAGCCAGTCTAGCCCCACCAGGAGACCTTGAATTAAAAGGCAAAGTGGACAGCCCCCAGGGAGCCACACCCAAGACCGACCTGCAGCCTCCATGTGCACGCACATATGCCACACAAAATAAACCAAAAGAAGGAGAGGTTGTTCTCCACTGCTTTAACTGCTCTCGCTTGGAAGACAGAACTTCAGAATCTACCCCATAACGTGCTTCCCCCCACCCCCGGAACTCCTGTACACTTTCTGGCTCTTCATATTTATGATTTCTGCTTTCAGCTCAGTGTTCAGCATCTATATTTCAGGTCTCCTTTCCTTGGTGTGTGTGGTATGTAAGTTGCTGGATTCCCTATTTAACTATTTACATAGTGAGCCTTAGGGTTTCCAGAGGACATGGTTGAGTGGTTTATGCATCTCCATCACTATGTAAGCTTGCAACCCAATGCTCCCACCTCGCTGGAGGCAAGCCCATACCCACTTATCTGAATGAAGGGCTGTCTTTCTATAACTGTAGCTAGCTGTTTTTAGGTCTGCCTGATGGGTCTCCAAAACTAGAGGGAAGCTGTGATGACATTGAACCTTAAACTGTCCACACAGTGATCATCCCACTCACCCCACGGATAACAACTGTTTGCTGCATCTGGCCACAGGTTACCATGTGCATCATCTGGCTTTATCTTCAAAGTGACCCTCAGAAGTCAGTATTCCTTCAGTCCCATGTTACAGGAGAGAAA
This sequence comes from Mastomys coucha, assembly GCF_008632895.1. NCBI lineage: Eukaryota > Metazoa > Chordata > Mammalia > Rodentia > Muridae > Mastomys > Mastomys coucha. Next base: position 117,505,900 of record NW_022196896.1, read on the forward strand.
ACACAGAGGATTCCTAGTCCCTAGTTAGTGGAAGAGTTGAGCTTATGAGCCAGGCAAACACCAGTTCTAGCCCTGACCTGTTCTGAAGTTTGTGGAGTGAATGGAGCCCTTGAAGGGCCTGAGCTGGTGGGTTACACAGGAGTGCTCAGGAGAGATGTGACCGTTCTGGGTCTTTCTCCCACATGGAATGAAAAGATACAGGACGATGGCTATCCATCCTTGAAGGAAGAAGAGGAGGAGCAAGGAGAGGAGGAAGACAAAGAGGAGCAGAACAAGGAAGCAGTGGGGAGAGAGGCACTGAGGGGATGGGGCATTTGCTGACAGCTTCAGCAGCTAAAGGCAGTGAGCAAGCCCCTCCTACCACTGGCGGCATTGTCTTACAACTGACAGTGACTTTAGACTTCTATGTAACCATTGTAGGGTCCCTTTATCACAGCAGTCCCAAGACACTGTGTGGTCCATCCAAGTTGTCCCCTAACCTCCAACTCAGCCATGCACTCTTCCACCGTAAGTCCCGATCTCAGGATATTCCTCCCTAGACATATATGTGCAAGCCCCATTTCCTCCCTGTCTGTCCAAATTTCATCTCCCACTGTGACCTAGCTTCCCTCCCTGTCCACCACACCACCCACAGCTGCCCCTGCTTCCTGGTCCCTCTTCCTGCCCATCACCTGCCAGCCACAAGGCACACCTGGGATCCAATGACACTCCTTGCTGTTTGTTCCCAGAACATAAACTCCCTCAGGAAAGGGATCCCAGTCTGCTTCACTGTCCTCAAGGATTGTCCCAAGTGCCTAGAAGGAGGTTTGGCTCATGGCGTGTGCACAGTAAATATTTGGTGAATGAGAAGGTGAGGTCACAGGCAGAGCTGCCTGCTGGGAGAGAATGCAAAGGAGGGGGAGGAAGCAGGGCATCCTAATGGTTAGTGCTGGAGATTCAGTTCTACTGGGTTGGACGAGGGCCTCTGGCCTCTGGCCTCTGGCCTCTGACCTTTGACTTGAGTGCCCCTCTCTCCCAGTTGCTTCCAGCCCAAAGGAAAGGACAGCATCCCCATGTAACTACAGACTCTGATCCACGGTTCCTGGCACTCAGAAGAACCACCCCCCCCATTCAAAATACCCACTTGTTTTTCATATGGACTAGTGTCAAATATTAAGTGTAAGAGCAGATGAGAAGACATGTGATGTTTTCTCAGTAAATACTGAGTGAGCCAGAGTGGCCTCTGTGCCCGCTGACCTGCAAGTGTAATGGCCCCGAGGGCTCCTTACACAGAAATAATGCACTGTGAGTGCATGCTGCTGTTGGGGACCTGGCTCTCGGAGGCTGCTCTTCTGTCCCATTAATTACTGCACTGGAGGAAGTGAGGTCAGGCCTCCCACCAAGGCAATGGGACTCGCAGGGCCACTCTGTGGTTCCTCAGGAAGGTGTTTTTCTTATCCGCACAGCGACACCATCTCAAGCCAATAAATCCTCTTAAAGCAAAGACAAAGGGGAGAGAGGAATTCCATGGAGGGGGGTGTCTTTGGGTCTCTACACAAAGGGCCACCATGCTCAGGAGCGGGACCTGCCCACAACTCAGGCTTCCAGAACCAGGGTGTTCTGGCCAAGGACAGGGTTGCTGGATCCAGATTAGGGTAGTGTGATGACTTCTATGTAAAATGAGCAGACAAGGACTCCTGGGAAGCAAGAAACACACAGACACACACACCAACACACACACACCAGTGAGTGAGCAGCTGGGTGGTAGCTCCACTGCCCCCCCACAAGCTCATAGGAGTGTCTTCCTATAGTCTGTAGCTCCCTACCTCAAGCTGGCTATATGAGTAGCTTCTACACTGTGTCCCCCAAGGTCTCTGGAATGTCTACCAAAAAAGCTTTCTTCTCAGAGACAATAAACTCCCTAGCATCAGGTAATGTGGAGCCCTGGGTCAAGCAAGACTGTCATGGATCCTTGGTGACAGGCAATTTAGAGGTCTCTCTTCCTGATTAATGACAGCTCTGGCCTGGCTCCAGAGGCCACCCAAGACATGTTCCACTGTCAGCCGGTGCCTGTGTTTTCAGAGCTTTGGGGACCGGGGAGAAGATCACAGAATAACAAGTGTCAGCAAAGACTCTCATCTTGGGGTGCAGACAGACATCTTGGTTTCATCCATGGGCTCCCCTCAGTGAGAGGCAGATGGGAGTGCTCTGTGTTGATCATAGGTGTGAGCTGATGGGACCTGCCACAGAGCCTGCGCACATGCATGGCCCCAGACTGAAGTGGGTTGTTTCTTCTCTGTGACTGAGATCTTTCATTCCAGAGTTTGTTGGTGGCCTCTGGCCCCTGCTCATGCTTGAGTGTCACATTCCCACAACATCCCTTCACCTACTCTACTCCCTCCACAGCTTTCTTCTGCCCTGGCTGACACCAAGCCTTGTCTTCCTGTTGGCTGTTGTCCTCATTCTGTGCTCCACAGCCAGGTGAGCATCCCTTTTGTCGGTGTTCTCCGCCCATCAAAGTAAGTGACAGCTGACACTGCTGTCATTTCAATCCAGGGACAATTCCACACTTAGCAAACTCGCCAGCGGCTCACTGCGCCCCTCCCCACACTCACAGAGATGTGAGATCCAGAAGGTGTTTGCTTAAACCCCTGACCTACATTCTCCATCACACAGTCATCCAACCTGGAAATGGCTGGGCAGTCGCATTTGCCAACACAAACAGGGCTGCACTGTGCTGGGCTCTCGGTGGCTCTGCACCCCTCCCACCTTCTCTGCCTGCCTGGGCCACACACCCATCAAGCAGGAGGAGGGCACCTCCACCGTGATACCCGCCCAAGGACTGCAGGTCTGGCTGACTTCTTTGCAGTGGGGTTTCTAGGGCCTGGCTCTGCCCTAAACATGCACACACCTCTCCCAAGATACCTTGGAAGCCCAGGGCAGAAAACCTCTTGTTTCTCCTCCAGCAATCAAACGCAAGCTGGGGCTGTAACTAAGGGGTGTGGTTTAGGGCTGAACAGTCAACAAAGACTCTTCTAAAATAGACAGGAGGCAGCTGGAGGCTTTGCACCCCTGTCTTGTGGCTTTCAGGGGGAGCCAGGGCCTGTAAGTCTCAGGTTCCAGTATGAAAACGGTTCACTTACCACTGTTCTGATTGGCCTGAATGAGACCCAGGAAATAAAGAAAAAGCAAATACAAGAACGTGAAATCTGGTAGAGAAGCCACAGTACCCCAGAAGCTGATGCGTGTGTCAAGTCGCGTTGATGGGAGGGCTCCATTGCATAGAGCTGTCCATGCAGGTGGGTATTTTACAGATAACAAGGAGTCAGGGTTATTATTATATACACCTGAACAAGGAGGCAGGTTTTGCTAATCTCAAGAGAAGCAGTGTCTATACAGGAGCCATCTTCGGGCTGGAAACCCCCTGAGAGAAGACCTCTATGGTGGGCATTTCCCGTACACACTATCAGCATCTACACTCAGACCTGAGTAAGGCTTTGCCACCTCCACGGGCCTGAGGCATTAGGGGTCCTTGATATGGCTGTGTCCACATCAACAGCACTCGTGTACCCAAGACGTCATGGCACTGTTCTGTCCCCTTGATAAGGAGCGGCGAGAACAGGTAAGAAAATGTCCAGAGCACAGGGAGGTTCCTACAGTGACCCTGTACTGCTGGGTTTTTCTCTGCAGAGAGGGCCAGTCCAGGGGAGGGTGGGTTTTGTAGTCCTCAGCTCCCTTCCCCCAAGGTGTGCACCCACTAAGGAACCCCAGGGGCCTGAAGCCTGTCACTGCCCGGCAGTGGCTGTTTCCAGGAGTCCTGGGGAAATGGCTTCACAGTCAGAGCCTTCTCCCAGAGTCACATCCCCATCTGGCACTCAACTCCAAGATCTCGTCTACACAGTCCCTAAGACAAGACCATTTGACCTTCCAGCTTCTTCTCAAAACATCCTGGCAGCTCCCTGGCTGGAAACCCAGTGGCACTAAATAGAAATTTATGTGACAGGCCTCAGGGGAAAAGCCCAGAGGGGTTTGTTTAAAAGTAAATTCGTCAAGCCAAGCTGAGTCAGGGTCTGACCTACAACCTCTGCTGACCCTCCCCAGTGAGGGGGAGAGCATCCAGCTACATCAACAAGCCACCCGGGGGGTGGGGCGGATACCACTGTAGACTCCAGTTTCCCTTTGCCACCAAGAGATTAGCTCTGAGGTGACTGTATGTAGCTACCCACACCTTGGATTCCTCAGTTGTCACCTGGAACATCTCCAGGCCTCACTGTCCTCATTCCTGCTGTCCTCACTGAGCTGCCCCACTTTTCCCTCCCTCGATTCCCCTTATCCTGGGTGCCCAACTGCCCAGGTAAACCGGAATCTGCTCAGCCCAAGGTGCGGAGACCATCTCTCTTGCTCTGGTTGTCAAAGACAAATGCAAATGTGTGGTCACACAGACAGGGAGAGTGTGTGCTTACCTGTAGGCAATCGGCCTTGTGCTGAAGGGGACGCAATGCTCAGTGCTGTCCCGTGACCCTGAGGCCTCTCTTGTCACTAGTGAACCATGAATATCTAGAAGGGATCCTTTGCCTTCTGGAAGGAGAAGCATCGGGACTATTCTGGGAGATGCCAGAGGGAGAGAGCCAGGGGTGCTCCATACCCCGGAAGTTGGCCCCATTATTCCTCATCCACCTTTCCTTCCCCCCTTTGTCTATGGGTTTTCCCCCACTTCTTTGCTCTGACCACATGAATTTCATGCTTCCTTTCAATATACCCTACAACCCTTTGTTGATGTTGCGGAGACCAAGGCTGCCTGGTCATACCAGGACCAGGACTAATGAACTACCCGCACCGGGCATTAGGAACCCCTAGACAGCTGGCTGCTCTCACCACACTCCCAGCACTAGAACGGGATGAGGGATGCAATACATTGGGGTGCTCTTTGCAGGGAAGAGACGAAGGAGGGGAGGCAAGTCTCAGACCTCAGGTGTGGACCTGGGCAGGATTTTCCCGTTCTGCAATTCTAAGGCTTTACTGGCCAAGGTTTCTCCAAGAACATCTGTCTGCTTGGCCCAAGCCCTCTGCCACAGCCTGGAGTCCTTGCTCCACTTTTCTTAGCCACTCTTTAATGATGCCTGATGCAGCAGATTAGACTGTCTCACCCACCCCCACCTAATAATGCCCATCTTGTCTCCTCAGCCCCTTTCACTTGCTCTGCTGCAGCCAGAGACTATGGGCTATGTGGTCACATGGACTGTTGACCATCTGGACCACACTGAATTCTCCTCTGCCACCTGGTGGCTAAAGTTTGCAACTGCTGCCGTTCTGTGACTGACCTGGAGCTGACCACTTGGGCAACTCCCAGGTCCCTGGGGATCAGCGCAGGGACTCACTCCCCTTCGAAGTCATGGATGGTGAGGAAAGCTGTTAGCGGTGAGGCCCTGTGTCCCTGACCCTGACGGAGTCCAGCAGGGAAGCATCAGGACCTACCTGAGAAGGGCCTCAAGCCCTACCAGTGAGGCAGAGATGTGGGTACAGAATCCACAGGGCTCTTAGCCATAGTCACCCCCAAGAGCACCATGGGTACTGTATAGTCTTTCAGAATGAAGGACTCTTCCACAGGCCTGCCTTGCCTGCGGCAACTCTCCCTGCTGTGTGTACCTGTGGGCACACACAAGGCCAGCTCCCTCGCCCCTTGCTTGCTCTCAGCCTAGCCGTAGCCTTCTGTGGACCAGGATATGGAAGTACACTGAGGTCCCAGCTCACACATAGCCCTCCACACCAGCCCTACAGTACAGGTTCCAGGTGGCTACACACTCCACTGTCTCCATAGCAATGACCCAGAGTGCAATTGGAGAAGCCTTCTCAAGACCCCATACCACACCCTTTCCGGTGTCCCAGGGTTGGGCTGAGCATGTGGCCAGGGTACATCCCTGGGCTCGCTGCCTGGAACCCCACCCCAAGTAGTTAAATGTAGTTACCCCAGAACTCAAGAGCTCTGGAGAGGAACACTAGTCCCATAGCAGGCCCACCCTTTCAACTCCTGAGGCAGGGGCATAAACCCTTGACCTTTCCCCTCATGGACAGTCCAGGAGCCCTCTGGCCTGAATCCGTCAATACTACAAGCACGCGCTCAGGATTTCCTTCATTATGTTGTTCTTGGCATGAGTTCATTGTGCATAGTGTGGGTTTGTTTGGTGGAGAAAGTTTCTTTCATGTGCATCATTGTGCTTCGACCTTATTGGCTCCATCATCCCCCTTCAGTCCTCCTCCCCTTTCTTCCTCACAAACTCCTCCTTCCCCTAGTTTTCATCCTCTTCATCTGGCTATAGATATATGGTTTTATACACACACACACACACACACACACACACGCCATATATGGTATCTGTCTCTCTGCATCTGGCTTATTTTACTTAACGTGATCTCCAGTTGCATCCTGTTTTTCTTTTTTCTTTTTTTTCCTGTTTTTCTAATAAGTGGCATCATTTTGTTCCTCTTCATGACTGAGTAAAACTCCATGTGTGTGTGGACCACAGATTCTTTATCTGTCTACTGACAGACACTCAAGCTGGTTCCCTAACTCAGCTATTGTGACAAGTACCCCAAAAAGTGCAAAAGCAGAGGTGTTGTTGTGATGTGCATACAGTAGATTCCTCCAGGTCTCTACCAGGAGGTAGGTTTTCTGTTTGTTTGTTTGTTTGTTTGTTTGTTTGTTTTAAGGAATCTTTAATTTCCACAGTGGCCAGGCTCATTTCCATCCTCACTGACAGTGGCTAAGGGCTTCCTTGTGATCACTGTCCCCACCAGCAAAGAGGGACTCTTTTGTACAATGTGTGGAAGGAAACATTCATCTGTCAATAAAAAAGTCTACAGCCAGGTCTGGAGAGACGGCTCAGTGGTTAAAAGCACTGACTGCTCTTTCAGAGGTCCTGAGTTCAATTCCCAGCTACCACATGGTGGCTCATAGTCATCTGTAATGGGAGCTAATGCCCTCTTCTGGTATATCTGAAGACAGCAACAGTGTAGTCATATACATAAAACAAATAAATAAATCTTTAAAAAAAAAAAAAAAAGACCTATGAACAATGAGCTGAGGCAGGATAAGAAGGTAGAATACCTGGTAGAAAGAGAGGGAATTCTGGGAGAAAGTCAGGTGCGGGAGTTTTCACCCCCACACAGAAGAAGATGGTCTCATAAAACTGAGGACCAGGTAACCGGCCACATGGCATTACTTAGAATAAAATAAATGGGTAGTTAAGATAGAAGCTTGTCAAAGAACAGAGCCAAGGCTGTGGGCCTAGGCATTTACCATATAGAGCTTTGAGTCCTTATTTCATGAACCTGGGCCATGGTCGAAAGGCCCAGGTTACAGATGGCTTTAGCTGAACTACATCTCGCAATTTTAGTTTTTAGTGTGGTTTCTTCTTCCTTCCCTTCCCTTCCCTTCCATTCCCTTCCCTTCCCCTTCCTTCCCTCTCCCTCTCCCTCTCCCTCTTTCTCCCTCCCCTCCCCTCTCTCTCATTTTTATTTTTCTGTGTGATAAAGCTATGGCTATCCTAGACTCTCTTTGTACACCAAGCTGGCCTGAAACACACAGAGATCCGCCTGCCTCTGCCTCCTGAATGCCGGGAATAAAGGCGTGTGCCACCGAGCCCACCATAGCTCCATTTCTTCATGGCTGTTCTTTGGCTGGGATGAAATAGACTCTCAATATTTCCCGTGTTTACTGACCTCTTGTGCTTCCTGTTCTGTGAACTGCCTGCTCATAGTCTCTTTAGCTCATTTGGTTGGGTCATTTAGTTTGGGGAGTAGTTAGAGTTATTACAAATTATTTATGTAACATAGATATTAATCCCCTATCAGGTCTACACTGAGCAAGACCTCTCCCGTGCTGTGGCTGCCGCACTCAGTGGTTGTGTCTTTTGCAGTGCAGAAGCTTTTTAACTTCGTTCAATGCCGTTTACCAATTCTTAGTCTTATTTCCTGAACTACTGGGCTCCTTTCCCAAAAGTCTATGCCCATGCCTACATTTTGAAGTGTTTTCTTTCCTCTGGGACGTTTAAAGTTTCTAGTCTTAAGGCCTTTGACCCATTTTGAAATTGTTCTTGTACGAGGTAAGGGACAAGGCTCTAGCTTCGCTCCTCCCCACAGGAACATCGTATGTTGAAAATGTTGGTGGTTTTTTATTTTATTTTTTTCCTCCAATGTATATTTTGGGCATCTTTGTCAAAAAACAAGTGCTTGCACCTGTGAGTTTATGCCTGGAATAAATGCCAGAGATTCTGCTCTGTCAATTTCTCTCTCTTTTTTTGCTATGGCTTCTGTAGTGTAACTTGAAATCAATTAGGATGCTTTTTGCACATGCCCACAGAGTATAGTGAGACTCCTGTGAGGAATTGTCTGTATTCCAAAGGTGTACACAGAGACTCTTCAGGAGCCCTCTGCGTGCACCATGAAGCACATGGAGAATCTGGTTTGGCAAATGCATATAGCACAGGAGCATAGCGAGACTGGGCCGGACAGGCCGTCATATCCCTCTGACGTTCTTGCAGGTTTTTCTGTGTACACCGAGCTCGTGGAGGCTCTGACATTCCCCCCACACACACACCATGTGACCCCAGAGCTGTTGTCTCCCTGTTATGATGCCACTGAACTGGGAATGGTGGATCTCTGTGAGCAGCTCCGCCCAGGGCTTGCCTTATTTTAGCCAAGGAAGACCCTCTCCCTGAAAAACCTTTAGTCCAGGCAAATCCAGACATGGGTCACCGTCCATGGAGCTCACTCTGGAATTACTGAATAATTCCAGAATAAGCTGATAAATTACTCTGAAGTCCCACCCCATGGTCTTTCCTCTTCTCAGACCCTTCCACCAAAGAAGTAAAATGCAGGAAGTAAAGTCAGAACAAGGCACTGCATTTCTAGGCCAAGCAAATAGCTCCTGACTTGACTTCCATGGGGTGGGGGAAGTGCAGAAAGCCTGGGTGGGATGGGCCCTTCCTTGACCCTCAGGAGAGGGAGTGCCTGGAGATCTGTGGCATTTGCCAGAGTCTTCATGACCCATCCAGACAATGAAAGATTCCTGGATCCCAAAAAGGGCAAAATAATTCACAAGGCTTATATTTCATGTGGCACGCCAGTTATTTATTGGGAAAGCAGCTTCTCTAGGGGAAGAGGAAGAAGCCCTCCCACCACTGCCCCTCCTCCTCTCGCTCGCTCTCCCTCCCTCCCTCTTTTCTCTTCCTCCTGTCTCCTGTCTGCCTGGCCAGGGACTGCATTCCGTTCCTGGCCTGGTCCCTGGGGCCCACCTCCTACCTCCTGGCTGACAATTCCATCCCCAGGTCACACACAGCACAGAGGAATGGCCCTGGGCTCTTGCAGTCCTGCCAGGAGGTGCTCTGACCTCTGCCAAGTCCTTCACAGGGCTAGCGAGAAAAATGTTTTTCTTTTAGACATGTTGACCTATTTAAAAGAGAGAGAGAGAGAAAGAGAGAGAGAGAGAGAGAGAGAGAGAGAGAGAGAGAGAGAGAGAGAGAGAGAGAAACACTCAGTTTAGGGCACCCATCACACAACAATAAAAAGGAAAAACAAATCTAATTTGAAAACAGCACAATTTTTTCCTTCCTACCAAACTGTGCTGGCCTCCCCTCCCTCCCTGCTATGGTGCTGGCCCCAGTTCATCACTGCAGGGGACTGAGCAGCCATCAAGGGAAGTGTTTTGCTTTTTCCAATCAATGCACCCTGAAACCATGTCCGTATCGCTGGTCTCCCCGGTAACCCAGGGAGCAGGGCACAGCCAACAATGAGAAGATGCGGTGAGGTTTGCCCTCCGTCCCCTGACTCCTGCTTTGAGGATGCAGAAATTTCTCCCTAGTGATCTGTGAGTGTCTCTGTATTAGTCAGGGTTCTCTAGAGTCACAGAACTTATGGAATGTCTCTACATATTAAGGGAATTTATTGTGATGACTTACAGTTTGCAGTCCAACTAACCCAACAATGGGCAGCTGTGCATGGGAAGTCCAAGAATCTAGTAGCTGCTCAGTCCCACGAGGCTAAGTGTTTCACCTGGTCATCTGTATAAGCTGGAATCCTGAAGAAGTAGGTTCCAACAGATGTGCTGGCAAGTGAGTGCAAGCAGTCGAAGAGTGTCTTCCTTCCTTCGGTGTCCGTATATTGGCCTCTAGCAGAAGGTGTGGCCCAGATTAAAGGTGTGTACCACCATGCCTGGATCTGGAACTTGCTTTGTCCCAGCTGATCTTGAACTCAAAGATTCCCCTTGCCTCAGACTCCTGGGATTAAAGACGTGTACTACCTTGCCTGGGCATAAGCTTTTCATGACCACTATGCCTCAAGATCTCCACATCAAGATCCGGGTCAAAAGCTTGTGTCTTCTCTCCTCAAGATCTGGTGTGCCCTCCATTTCTGGATTGTAGTTCATTTCAGATGTCATCAAGTTGACAACCAGGAAGAGCCACCACAGTCTCTGGGATCACATCTTTTCTCCATCAGAATTATTGATGGACACTTGGATCATTTCTCCTAATGTCCTCCTAGGCGCAGGATAACATGGTGACTATGACCACGAACTCCCAGAAGACAGACTTTTAAGACCCTGGCCAAGGGTCAGAGGACACAGGCTGACTCTTTTTTTTTTTTTTTTTTTTTTTTTTTTTTTTTTTTTTTTTTACTGTTTTTGGGTTTTGTAAATGCAGGTTGACTCCTTGGACCAAATGCTGAGCTAAGAATAACTGCAAGTAATACTCGTGGGAAAGACAGAAGAAAGCATCCAAAACACCCACATACAAGCCATGCGTGGGGGTGTGAAAGAAGGCTCTCAGAACTTAAAATTAACTAAAGACTTGCAATAATCCCTGAAAGCATTTACTCAAAAGAACTGACTCTCAGTTTAAGCAGTGAGATGCGCAGTGTTTCCCCTCCCCCAACCCACGCCCCACTACAGCAGCCTGGCACAGTACAGGGTCCTTCTGGCCCAAGGAAGTTTGGAGGTCAGCAGCGTTGTGGAGAGCCCGCTCCCGGGAGACCCTCACCTCAGCCTGTTGGAGATGCTAATGGCTTACCACTGCAGTAATCTGTGGTAACGCCAAATAGACAAATGTGTCAAAAAGAAAGGTCTGGGATGGGGCTCAGAAAAATTCCACCACATTGGGCGTCCCAAAGGCAGCTTGCATGCATAGGGCTGAGCACATGTTCCAGGCTCCAAGGACTGAGGTGGCTTTGGGACTGGTCGAATCCAGGGCTCTCGGCAAGCAGGAAGACTAGTCAACCTACGTGTTGAAGAGTTAAGAGTCACCCCAACATTCAGACAGCACCCCCCTGCAATGGTTCTGAGAATGTCTGTCCCAGGGCTCAGGAAACTTCTGTCCAGCCAGGAACAGCTTGCTAAGCAGAGCACAGACTTGGGGCATGAGACGAGGCAGAACTAGCTTGCTGAACAAGCAATCACAATTACACCACCAACTACAGGAGCAGGGGACTCAGCCGTGCAGGTGTTCCGAGCAGTCTCAGATGGGATGGTGGACACTGAGACAGCTTTCCTCGAAGCCACAAGATTTATTCAACAACAGCACTGACAACCAGCACGGTGGTGCCTCTGAGGAGACTTCAGGCCCCTGGCCCAGAGACAGATGGGGCGTGGGATGGAGGGCTCTGAAGACAGGAAATCAGGGCTCACCCGGACAGTCATGGGGACCTTCTTATACCTCTCTGAGAATGAGGGGGAGGCTCCCAGACTGAGCCTGCAGATAGGCTTTCTGATTCCTGTGCCAGACACTGGGAAGGAGTGGAACAGGAACTTATGGCCACCAATCTCCCCTTTGATATAAACTAACATCTCAGGTTTGAGAGTGCGGAGCCTGGAAGCCTGTCAACCCGGGACTCACAGACATGTCTCCATAGGGATCCGTCATTGTCTGTGGGAGGGCACTGTAGCTGTGTACAAGCGAGATGCTAACACTGCATTCTTTCAATTATATTATTCCAAATGTTCCAGAATGAGGCAAAGCCATAAGGGAATGTGGTCCTTGTGGGGGAAATCAGAGCTGTCTGCTGTCCTGAGGAAGCCTAGCTATTCTTATAAAGAATTTAAGTCAACTATTTCAAATATATTAACAGAATAAAAAGAAACTATTTAAAATAACTAAAGGAACAGCCAAACATTAGATAGAGTTTGGGGACATTTATGGAAGGGTTGGGGGAAGGATTGAAGACCCAGAAGTAGATGGGAACACCACAGGATGACCAACAAAGTCAACAAACTTGGACCCCCTGGGAGCTTTCAAAATCTGAGCCACCAACCAAAGAACATACATGGGCTAGAACGAGGCCCCCTGGCACCTGTGTAGCAGACCAGAAGCTCAGTCTTCGTGGCTGCCCTGTCTGGTCTCAGTGGGAGAGGATGCACTTGATCTGGCAGAGATTTGGTATGCTGGGGGTAGGGGGCATACCTTGGGCGGGGGTATCCTACTTCTCAGAGCAGAAGAGGAGGCGGGATAGGGGGAAGGGATCAGTGAGGGAGGGACCAGGAGTAGGAGAAGTATTTGAAATGTAAACTAATTGATAAATTCATTAGTTAGTTAATTAATTTAAAATAACTGGAGGAAAATTTATAATTGTGTCTCAGTTAAGCAGGGAAGATCAATAGAAATAGTTAATTTTATTTATTTTGATTGTGCTTCCCCCTACTTATTTTTAAGAGGTACATTAAAAATAAAAAGTTGTGCCAGGTGGTGGTGGTGCACAACTTTAATCCTAGCACTTGGGAAGCAGAGGCAGGTGGATCTCGATGAGTTGGAGGCCAGCCTGGTCTACAGAGTGAGTTCTAGGACAGCCAGAGCTACACAGAGAAATCCTGTGTGGAAAAAACAAGAAATTAAAATAAAAAATAAAATATAAATAATAAGTGTATGTACTAATGTGCTGCCATTTTGGCACATGCACACAATATTTAAATAAAGTTACACTTATATAGGAAATTAGATAACTGCAAATTCAAGGGGGTCGTGAAAATGAAGCCATTTTTAATACACCATCTTCACAGAAAGGGACCCAGAAAAGGTACACGTGGCCAGCAAGACAGTGATCTTTAAAGTTCTCCAACCACGAAGAATTCCTGTCCTCCCTGTCTTCCCATAGGCCAGGACTTCCCCATCTCAAATCCCGCTTCTCTTTGGCTGAGGATACAAACCTTATCTAATGGGTAACTTGGGGCTGGAGACTGCCTCTTTTTGATGGTGAGCTCAGTGTTGCAGACTGCCTGCAACTTTCCAGTTCTTGGGGTTCTGAGATAAGCAGGTACCTGCTGCCAGTCAGGAAGACAGAGGACTTCAGTCACCCTCCCTTCTAGGCTCCTGAAAGGCATCGTGCACAACTGATGTCTGCAGAGAGACAGCCCAGAAGGTCTACCAGACCTCTTTGCTTTGGCTTAACCGTAGCTTAGTTTCTGCTGGTCCCCATTTCCCCTGCCTCCTGTTCTCCCAGCCTCTGCCCATCACTAGTTAGACCAAGTCTAGTTAGATCCTGAAAGTGGGGAGCATGAAGTGTTGGCCTTTTTGTGTCTGCTTTATTTTTTTTAAACACAAGATCTATCTCTACTGCCTTCTGCGACATAGTAGAAGCTTGTACGTGCTCAGAAAGGCTGAATAATATTCCCTAGCCTGTGAGCGCCATGCTGTCTTTATTCAATGGTCATTCGGTAGACACAGGCAGCCCCGTTTTTACCCCATTTGTGAACTGTGCCAGGTGAACGCCAGTGTGCACACATCTCTAGGACACACTGATTTTGTTTTCTTTGGCTGTTCACCCAGTGGTGGGGCTGCTGATCGCACTGTAGCTTCACGTGTTTGTTTTTCTGAGGAAGTGGCCTTCCATTCTTCATGGTGGCTAGAGTAGTTACACCCAGTGTGCAGGGCTCTCCTTCCCTCCATATCTCCACCAACACTTGTACATCCCTTACCTGTTTTGATCTAAGTTTTGTGAAAGAGCTCCATAGAGGTCCTGGAGTGGCAAGGCCAAGTGATGAAAGTTAACAGTGCTCCAGAGGGGTCAACAGCACTGTTCTCACAAAGGAAGAAAGAGGAAGACATCGCAGACTTTTAAAAAAACTGAAAGAACTTGTCACTAGCAAACCTGCCCCAACTGTAAATGTTAAAGGAACTCTGAAGGCCAAACGAACAGCAGAGTTAACAGTAGAATGAGTCCTGGTGCCAAACTAAAGGGCAGCGACTAACAAAAAACTGCCAAAAATGCATAGCGAAGAGAATTTAAATAGTGTACCAAAAGGAATTTTTAATACCAAAGAAAGCAGAAACGGAGTGATTAAAAAGCCTATACAATGGCTGGGAAGTGAGACTTAGCACAGAAAGTCACCACTGGACAATGTACAGAGAGCGAGAGACTTTAGTGCCCTTAGTCCTAAGTGGATCGGGGAACTCTGAAACAGGAAGTGGAGAGATTCTAAGAGCCTGGGGTGGTGGGTGACTCGAAGCACAGCAGCATCTTCCAGACACAACAGGACTGATGCTCGGATGAACTCATGGAGACAATGGAAGCATGAACAAGACCTGCGTAGGCTCAAACCAGCTCTGAGGAGGGGAAAGCAGACACAAAGTCCCACCCCTGAGCAAGACCCTAGTTGCAATCACCATCTTCTATAGAAGGAAGAAAACAGGTTTTCTCCAATAGAGCGTTACTGCCCGTATAGCAACCGTTCATCAGGGCAGGCCCCATGCCCACGATTGGTTACACAACACAAAATAGACTCTGTGGTTTTTCTGTTTTCTGAGGAGTTTTTAGGGGGTGGGGGCATTGAGAAAGAAAGAACATGGGTGGGCAGGGGAGTAAGGGGAATATAGAAAGCGTTGGGGGAAGGGGAAACATGACTTTTTTTTTTTTTTTTTTTTAGTTTTTCAAGATAGGGTTTCTCTGTGTAGCCCTGGTTGTCCTGGAACTCACTCTGTAGACCAGGCTGGCCTCAAACTCAGAAATCTGCCTGCCTCTGCCTCCTAAGTGCTGGGATTAAAGGCGGGCAACCACCACCACTGCCAGGTTCTGGGAAACATGATTGAAATATACTGAATGAAAAATTTTTAAATAAAAAATTAGTCAAACTTGAATGAGAAAGGGAATCATTAGATCACCAACAGCGAGGAGCAATTGAGTATCCACACGCAGAAGAACAACTTTGAGTCTCCTTCATACGTTGTACAAAAGCTAATGAAAATGCCAAAACAATGACATTTGGATTTGGAATTAGGCAATTGTCTCCTAGATTTGATATAAAAATATAAGCAGCCCCCCCAAAAAAACCCGGCAGATAAATTGGACTTTATCAAAAGTAAACAGTTGTTTTACTGAAAGCATATTTTTTTTAAAGGTAGCCCACAGAATGGTAGAAATCCTAGGGAAATTGTACATCTGCCAAAGGAAGTGTATCCAGAGGAAGATTTCTTACAACTCAGTGATGAAATGACAGCTTTAAAATGGGAAAGTGTCTAAAGGTAGAGATCCCCAGAGCACCTGAATGGCGACACCCAGGCAACAAGATGCTGCAGCCTATGTCATTAGCCGAAGGTAACCAGTCACTGAAGGCACCACATCTGCCCTCACTGCCATGTCACAGTAGGGTACGTCTCTAGGTAGAAAGGGTGTGGAGAAATGGAACCCTCTGCACTGCTCGTGGGACTTTATATCACAAGGGCACCCACAGATGAGTGCACATAGACAATGGAACATCACTTCATGGTAAAGGGTGCCCGTGTAGGTGTCTTTGATGCACATGAAACTTGACAACACAGCATCTTCCAGACATTATAGGACTGATGCTCATGAAAATGAACTATGTGCAAAAGGCCACATGTTGTGTGATCCAATCATGTCATATATACACACATATATATAAAATACATGTATATATGTACATTATATGCATGTATATATACATATGCATATAATATATATGTGTGTATATTATATATATACATGTATATATATACATGTATGTATATATGTGTATATGTGTATATATGTGCATATATATATATATATATATATATATGGCAACAGACATAGATTTTCAGTTTTTCAGGGGTTAGGGAAAGGGTTGGGCAGGAGTAACTCTACTAAACTCTCTTTAGAATAATAGCATGTCCTGGAATTAAATAACAGTGATTGTTGCAAATATTGTGAATATATTAAAAGTCACCGAGCTGCAGGCTTTAGGGATAACCATAGGTATGGTGCAGCAGTGGCATTCTGCTAAAAACACATTTATCTTTTATGCATATTTAGGGGAAGGATTGAAAGGACATAAACCATCAACAGTGATCATCCCTAGGTGATAAGAAGTTGCTTTTAATGAAAATACTCTGAGCTTCTCAAAATACAAGATGGTTTCTTATTTGAAACAAAATAAACCATGGATAATTGCAAGCTAATTCCTACATGGCCAACAAGTAGAACTTTATCAGCTGCTGGAAAACTTTCCTAGTCACAGCCTGCTCCTGTCCACCCACATGAAGAGGGACCACTGCCATAGCATCTGTGTTGATGTGTCTGGGTGACCCAGGTCACATACATCCTGTGTTTACCCACATGCAGTCCTACCTGCTTTTGAATGTAACTCCAGTGGAACTGAACGTGAGTTGTTTCTTGTATTCTTTTTTTTTAGCTACTTGTCATGAGTATCCTGTGTTTCTGCATGTGAAACTGACCAAATGTACCTCAATGTATCTACTAGGGTGACCGTGAGGACCACTACTACGAAGAGTCTAGACTATCTGTAGCGACTCTAGAACCATCGTGTGTGATTCCCAGGGACTCACATCCAAAACACCCTAGGAAATGCCCCACTTTTCCAAAGTGGTTGAAACAATTAAGACTCCCACAGTGGGAGTTCTGTCTGGGCCACGCCTTCAGCAACATCCTGCATGCTCAAGCTTTTCTGCCAGCCTGATGGGTGTGTGATGGTGTCTCTCACACTGTGGCTGGCTTTGCTCTTCTGTGACTATTCATGAGACAGATAAGACAGGACTTTTTAGTAGTTTACTGCCATTTGGACATCTTCCGAGAAATGCCATGGATGGACTTGTGTGTGTGTGTGTGTGTGTGTGTGTGTGTGTGTGTGTGTGTGTGTGTGAATATGTGGTGTGTGTATATGTATGTATATGTATGGTGTCAGTGTGCAAGTGCAGTATGGCATGTATGTATAGTGTGTAGAGTAGGTTTATGTATGTGTGCTGTGTGTATATGTACGGTGTGTACGTGTGTTGTATATATGTATGATGTATGTGTGTGTGGTGTGTGTACATATGTGTATGTAATGGTATGTGTATATTGTGTGTGTGTGTATGGTGTATGTGATGGCATGTGTATTGTGTGAGTGTGTGGTGTATGTATGGTGTGTGTGCATATGTGTATTATGGTACAAGTTTAGATCTGTGTATGGTGTCAGATAGGGATCTCCAAAGTCACTAGGGTCATGTAACCAGTAGGCACTTTGCGGTGCAAACCGACCCCTCACTGCACGGTGAGGAATTCTGGTTGAGCTCGTTCTTCATCCTCATTGAGCTTGTGTGTGACAGTTCTTAAAATCTGTCACTAATAAGCCTAGGAACACTAAAGAGAAACTCCCAAGATTCCTGCTATCACTTCTTTCCTGCCATCTAATTCCTTCCTGGCAGAGAGAATGAACGATTCCTTCACCTCTCTGGGCATCAGTGGAGAGCACCGCATTTCCAGCATTTGCAGCTGTCAGGCAGCTGGACCCTGCCTCTGCTGTGACTCTCACACAGGGCAGGATTTCTCCTGTGGGACAGCTCCTGCTTCCTGATGCTATGGTGTCAGGATTTCATGCAAGCACCCAGAGAAGGAGTAAGTAAGAGAGGGGACCAGCCAGGTGAAGTCATGTTATTGTGTCAGCCAGATTGGTCACAGTATTTGTAAAGTTCTCTCTGGGCTCTTGGTTTAAGAATGTCAAGGTCACATTGAAGGTGGAGATGCCCAGTGCAGCCGTCCTGAGAAACATCAACTATCATGGTATCCATTTCTCACGTGGGCATCCAGCATTCCTGGCCAGCTTCCTGAAAAGTCTGTGCATTCCCATAAACTGCTTCATAGGCCATTTTTGAGACATTGTGTCTCTGTCCTATTGTCCAACCGGAGGCAGATCACACTGTCTTAATGGTTACAAAATATAAGTCTGTGACAGCTGGCTTACATATAAAGTACCCACTTCCTTGTTGTTTCCTTTGCTTGTTACTGGGATGTACAAGTGAACTTGATCTTTATAGATGCATTTTGTGAGCACCATTTTTAAGATTTATTTATTTTATGTATATGAGTACACTGTAGCAGTGTATACCAGAAAAGGGCATCAGATCCCATTACAGATGGTTGTGAGCCACCATGTGGTTGCTGGGAATTGAATTCAGGACCTCTGGAAGAGCAGTCAGTGTTCTTAACCACTGAGCCATCTCTCCAGGCCCCGAGCACCATTTTTAAAGTTCTTATTAATTCCAACGACTGCGTGTTAGCTTCTCTTGCTGCTTCCAAGCACACAGAAGACATGTGAGCACTGACCACTCTGCCCCTCACTCTGGTTCGCATCTCACTCTTACTCCCAGGACAGTGTTGGGGAGAAGTGGTTTTGCCTCCCTGCCTTTAAGGAGTGTCTTGGTCATTGTACTGTTGCTGTGAAGAGACACCATGACCATGGCAACTCTTATTAAGGAAAGTCTTAAATTGGGGCTGGCTGACAGTCTCAGAGGTTTATTCCATTGTCATCAAGGTAGAAAGCACGGTGACATTCAGGCAGACGAGGTAGCTGGAGAAGTAGCTGAGAGTTCTACGTTTGGGTCCGAAGGCAGCAGGAAGAAACACTGGGCATGGCTTGATCATGTGAGACCCCGAAGCCCAACCCTGGCAACACACTCCCTCCAACAAAGACACACCTCCTAATCTGTGTCAAGTAGCACCACTCCCTAATGACCAACCATGTCAAATATATGAGTCTCACCATATTCCACTCCCTGGCACCACAGGACTGTAGCCATCAATTGTATGGGCTAGTCTTATGTCAACTTGAAACACGGCCTAGAGTTATCTATCTGAAAAGAAAGAACTCAATTGAGAAAATGACCCTAGACGATCCAGCTGTGAGGCATTTTCTTAATTAGTGATTGATGGGGGAGGGACCAGCCCATTATGGGTGGTGCCATCCCTGGACTGGTGGTCCTTCGTTCTATAAGAAAACAGGCTGAGCAAGCCATGAGGAGCAAATCAGTAGGCAGCACCCTCCATGGGCTCTGCATCAGCTCCTGCCACCAAGTTCCAGCCCCGCTTGAATTTCTGTCCTGACTTCCTTTGGTGACGAAGAACAATACGGAAGTGTAATCCGAGTAAACGCTTTCCTCCTCAACTTGCTTTTGTTCATGGCATTTCATTGCAGCAACAGAAACCCCAACTAAGACAAGGGTTTCTCACCACTAAACATATTACCATTTAAATTCCATTCCCTTCTGGCCCTAGTTAATCAAGAGTGGGTCATACCTGACTGTTAGTGTAGAGTCTGGTCACATTGTCCACTTAATCTGATAGTTAATATTTCTATTAAGCCAACTGCCTTCTTGAGATAAGCACAGTTTGGTAAAAGATCCGTTTCCACCTCAGAGCCACAACCTAGGTGGGGCTAGTTAGAGATCGGTATACTCAGAAATACACAGAAGGGCTCTGTCAGTGTTTCCAAAGGGGTCTTGTCTCTTCTCTAAACCCCTGTGACATACATGTAAAGGTGGCATCACACTTGGGGCCACGAGTTTATAAGGCTGAGCTTATGCGTTTACCACCTCAGGATCCAACTTTGTCTTCACACCAGAAGGGAAGTAAAGATGGGGGTTCACACATCTGTCCCTCCTGGCCCAGTCTCCCTCAGATCCAGGAGACCTCAAAGAATAGAGGCTCTGAGTCTAGGCCCTGCATAAGCAGGATGAGGGCAGATATTGGTGATTTGAGACCCGACTGTGAGCAGGACCCATGTATGTGTATAGGACTTGTCTCTGGGTTAACCAGGAAAGGCCAGTGTAGCTCACAGCATGTCACCTGAAGAACTCAGGGTTCTTCTTCTGTGGAGGTCTGAGGACTGGCTCCTTAACCCCATAGCCTGAGTTGGGATGCCTCAGTGAGGGAGTTGTATGTTTCAAGAGTGCCTCAGGGAGGGGCAGAAAAGCCCAAGAAGGAGTAGGTTCCAGTGTGAGCCAGCTGCACTGAGTACCCCACGAAGACATTGTGACTTTTGTCAGCTGTGGAGATTTCTCTTTTAAGACAGGGTCTCACTATGTAGATTAGGCTAGCCTCAAACTCACAGAGATCCTCCTGCCTCTACCTCCCAAGTACTAGAGTTGAAAGCGTGTGCCACCACACCTCAGCAGCTCAAGCATGAATTCTCCCCTCTGTCACTTCTGGATCAGAACCAGTTCCTGCAGTGCCACACACAGCACCTTTACCTCTGTCTAGCTGAGGTAAAGCTTGCTAAGAACATAACTAGTAGCAAGAGGGACCTCACCCTCTCCACGGTGAGCCCCACCACAGAACGCCCTTCAGCCTGATGTGATAGTGGCTAGAGTCTGCCTGCTTCAGGCCCCTCAGAAATTCTATGTGTAGTAGAAGAAGGATGCCCACTGCAGAGTGCATCATACCCCACCCTAGTAAAGACACGAGTGATGGATTGCACAATGCTCTAGGCCCCTGGGTCTTGGTTCTGTAAGACTTGTACATGATGGCTGAACATGCTGGTCCTTCTACTATTCATACTCCCCTCTCTACCTTCTGTTTCTTCCAAGACCCTCACCCTGCCTTCCATTAGGAACTTCAGACATCTTGTGATGTTCCCTCCTCTTCCCTCCAAGGCCTCTCTCCTTTCCCTGTCACATATCCTGACTCTGCACAGGCTCCAGCTGTCTCTCGCCTGTCTTGACAAAGTCACGCCCATTTCTGTCTCCAACCAAAAAGCAAGGCGAGCCCACAGGGAGAACACCTTTTATAAACTTAGCATACATGGGCTTGTGTGTCACTGCTGGGCTCCAATGTAGCCCTGGCTGCCCTGAATAGACAGCCTCTGCCTTAGTGCCAAGACAAGGCCAATCTGCTAGCTTGCAACTCCTCACCCAAAGAACCACAAATAAGAAGTTACCGGAGGGCCACACTCACCATTCCCTTGTGGAGGCCACCAAGCTGTTAGAACAGATGGATAGAGCCCTGAAGCTGGGCAAAACAGAGTCAAGACAGCCAGGCCGGAGACAGCCAAGTCAAGGCAAACACAGGTAAAGAACCTTGGAGGTAGAGATTGGCTTCTGGGCCCCTGGACCTAGAGTGCTGGGTAATAGTCCCTGGGTGGGGTCCTCTCTGAAAGCCCTTTAGGCCCATGCACCACAGAGTCACAGAACTGGTTCCCAAAGTGGGCAGTGGCTGGTTCTTTATGGTTAAAAAAGGGCTCCCTGCCCCCTAAAACCTGAAGTTCTTGTCCTTTATGTTCTGCACATGTCATATTTTCTGTATTCTGAGTACCCCCATGCTCTGAGCACCCCCCCCCCAGTCTGTGCAACCCAAGCCTCTGGCAAGCAGAAGTGGATGCCACACAGAGAAACTCTCTTGTCCCTTCCTCCTATGGTGTCACGTGACCTGCCTGGGCATCTATGCCGCTGTCCAGATGGCCTCCAGAGAGCTACTGAAGGAAGCAGGGAGTCAAGGCCACCTTGTAATACCTTAGGGGTGAAGGCCTCCGATGCATCTGGAGATGCAGCAGTGTTGGGGCAGCCCGGAGGCTCTGCCCCCCTTCTGCCTCCAGAGCTTTCTCCTGTTTGGAAGAGGGGGTTAGAGCATATGTTAGCCCCGCAGGAACCCTACGAGGTCCTTCAAGACCCCCGACCTAATGGAATGTGTCAGTATGAGGATAGAGGAACATGAAGGTCTCTGTCATCCCAGGGCTGGCTGCAGCCACAGAGTGTCTGTGGGAAAGGGAAGTGCAGAGTACGCACTATTAAAACACAATTGGAGCACATAAAAAGCCATGTGAGGTTGAGTTCTCGATGTGAGGAGCGGGTCGAGGGTAAATGGAAACTGCAGGAGGAAGTGGCTTCTCAGTGCCTGAGGAAGGGTTAATTAGAGACCTCTGTGGAACTCCGAGGACGAATTATTTACAGTTCTTCAGAGGAGAATGGTTATAATAATAAGGTTACGGTGCCCCAATTAAGCTTATTACGATCTTTCCCTCTGCTCCAGGAGTCCTCGGAGGTCTGTCATCAGCAAGGGGTAAGAAGGAGTGAACGGGTCTTCCGCCTGCGGGCAGCACCCATGGGGTGGCCTGTGGCTCTCCCTCCCTCTCGGGACCCTGGAGGTCAGCCTGGGCAGACGGCAGGCTGTGTGGCCAGCGGTGTGGTCCTTTTAAAGGGGCAAGGTACTTCCTTTATCTCTGATGACCTAAGGTGCACTGCTGACTAAGTCAGAGCTGGCAAGGTGCTGAGGAAACCGTCCTGCCTATGCATGCTCTCTTGTGACGTGCCAGATCCCTGGACCCACAGACTGGAGGTACTGAGCCCCATGGTTTGGCTGTAGGGGATGTAGTAGCTCTATCTCCCCCAAAGAACCCCCTATGCTCTTGCAGCTCGAAGGAGCCTTCTTGGGCTCTCTTGGGTTCTACAAATCCGTCCTTGCATTTTGGTAGCCTCCCCTGACATGGGCCCTTCCTCCCCTCAGCTCCCCTCGGCACAGCAGTGACTGAGGTGGGCTCTTTGCAAGTCATCGGGAGCCTTGGTAGCCAAGTCCAGACATCATACTCAAGTGTCCATACCAACTCCACATCCACATACAGGTGCTTAATGATAGTCTCCTAAACAGTAGGTCAACATCTCAGGCCTTGTAACTGTGACCTTTATAAACATGGCCAAAGATCTCTAGATGATACTCCAGGTTAGAGCTATGTATAGGTCCATGGCCCAGGAGCGATCGCTTGGAGCCCCACCCAGCGGAAGAGGAAAGGAGGATCTACCAGTGGCTCTGCAGGAAGTGCTGCCACGCCTATACATTAACGTTCATCTTGGACTTCCGGCCTTAAGAGCTGAGAGGCATAGAACTGTTCCCAGGTCCTGGTTCTTTCTCTTCTCCTGTCCGCTATATCCTCTCTTGCCTCTGATGATAGCAGTGGGTGCCATGCCCCGTCCCACACCTGCAAAGGACTCTTGCTGGAGAGTCACAGTGACTGTAATCAAGGGGCACTCTTCACTCTGCATCAGTGTAAAGCCACATTTACAGACTCAGAATTCACAAGGGGCAGGAAGCCATCAGCTCTAGCACTGAAGGAGACCCTGCTTTGATAAAGCAGCCGACGTCCCCTCTTGAGGCAGTTGGGTGAGGCAGGGTTAATGGGCATTGAATATCACACTCATGTTACCAGATGGTCAAAGAAAAGGAAAGACAGCATTTCAGGGACCCTCGGGTCACCTGCTCCCTAGGTGTGCTTTCCTTGGGTTCAGGTTATGCTTATGTGCCTCTGCTCTGAGCATCTTTTTTCCACATCCCCTCAGAGTGGTCACCGTCCCTGACAGCCTTGGGCACCCTTCCTCAGATTGAACTTAACCATGTCTCCCTCATGCCCACTCTGCTGTTGGCCTTCCCTGAAGCGAACGTTCATGGTCTTTGGGGCTGACCAAACACCTGACAGAAATAACTTAAAAGAAAGATTTCACCGGGCGTGGTGGCTCACGCCTTTAATTCCAGCACTTGGAAGGCAGAGGCAGGCGGATTTCTGAGTTC